>NC_056733.1:972302690-972363923 GCF_019279795.1 Protopterus annectens | reverse complement strand
GTGCATGTGTGTGTGTGTGTGTTTGTATGTGTGCATGTTTGTGTGTGTGTGTGTGCATGTTTGTCTGTGTGTGTGTGTGTGTGTGTGTGTGTGTGTATATATGTGTGCATGTTTGTGTGTGTGTGTGTGTGTATATATGTGTGCATGTTTGTGTGTGTGTGTATGTGTGCATGTTTGTGTTTGTGTGTTTGTGTGTTTGTGTGTGTGTGTGCATGTTTATGTGTGTGTGTTTCTTTGTGTGTGTGTGTGTGTGTGTGTGTGCATGTTTATGTGTGTGTGTTTCTTTTGTGTGTGTGCATGTGTGCATGTGTTTTCATGTATATGTCTGTGTGTGCGTGTGTGTGCATGTGTGTAAAAGTGTGTGTGTGTGTGTATGTTTGCGTGTTTGTGTGTGTGTGTGTGTGTGTGTGTGTGTGTGTGTGAGAGTGAGTGATGGTGGTGCTTCTGTCAATGTGATTCATGGGTCACCAGAGGGGATTACCACAGGAAAATGCTGCTTAGCACTAGCAATAACCCCTTGAGATTCACAGACATGCAAATTAGCCGATAATGAGGTCTTTCTTCATTCTGGCTAAGCATGTCTCTAGTCAAAGCAGTTTACGTTCGAGGTGTAGTTCTTCCTGAATCTCAGTGTACCTAGTCTAAACATTAACACTACAAATCATACAACCAAAAATTACAAAACACCATTAAACTGTATGTTACAAAATTTAAATCAAAATAAAAAAAAAACAGAGGCATTCAAAAAATATAATCAAACCAAATATGCAGTGACATCACTTAAAAAAAATGCAATAATCAGACAACAGCAGCTTTTTGTTCTAATTGTCCAAGGCCACACTAGCACTTTTTGCAAAGTTTTTGTTAGGCTCCCACTGTCTTTTAGAAAGCTGTATAATGCGTAACTTCTCAATTTGTTTGTTTGTGTCTTTTGGCTTTTCTTGGTTAGGGGTTGCCACATCGGAACTCCGGTCCGCTAATGATTGGTAGTGGATTTTTACGTACCAGGTTACCAGCCATGACGCACAACCTTCAATGAAGGCATGCCCCATTCACGTATGCCTCCCACATAGAAGACACTCTGGCTGAGAATCGAACGGGACAACGTCTTGCTATGAGGCGATAATGCTACCGCAGCACCACCACCGCAATGCGTAACTTCTTAATTAAACATAATTAATCTGCTATTACAAGAGGAAAACTCTCCTGCTTTGTAGAAATAAATGTCTTACCTATAAACATTAGTAGTTGTAGCTATGCCAAGTCAAAGTTATTTTGTAAAGAATTATTACAAATCCTCAATGGAAAAAGTGAGGAGAAATGTTTTATGTTTGCTTCCAATTGCTATTCAAGAGAAACTGAACATCTTTCTTAAAAACATCTGGCAATAAACAACCCCCAAAAACTTGATTCTAGTCCCCCAAGTTTCCATTAGCACACCTGCATGGCTTAGAAGGAAGCCCAGAAAAATCTTGCTGACTTGACAGTGTGTATAGGAATTATTAAGTTAACATTTCCCAAGAAGATAGCAACAATGCCTTTATCAGGACGCATATTTAGGGAGTTGCAGTGTTTTTAACTTTTCATTTTTTGATATAGGAGCTCTCAGTTTGTTTTCCCTTCTCTGTCTCTCAATTTCTGATTGACTATCTCACAAAAGAAATCTGCACACCTAGGTAAATTGCCATCCCAGATTGTGAATAACAGAATGCATTTAAGTACCTTTTCTCTGCCTCTTAATGTAGCATCTTATTTGCATGTATTTCTCATTTATACACACATTTATGTAGTATATGTATGAGTGAACGTGTATTTCTCATGTACACACACATTTATGTAGTATACGTATGAGTGAACATGTATTTCTCATGTATACACACATTTATGTAGTATACATATGAGTGAACTTGTATTTCTCATGTATGCACACATTTATGTAGTATACGTATGAGTGAACATGTATTTCTCATGTACACACACATTTATGTAGTATACGTATATATGTACGAGTGAACTGTATTTTATACATTTCTTAACTTTATTTAATTTATTTTACATTTATTTACCAGGAAAGTCTGACTGGATACAAGGCCGTTTTCAGCAGATGCCTGGGGAAAACAGCTCTTGTTCTTTTGTCTGTGAGTAGTTAATCTGTGCTTCTTGGTGAGTTTTTTACTGTGTTCTTAACCTTAATTGAGTAGCATAGTCTAGATACAGGTTTTTTTTGCATTCAGAGCTTCAGCTCCATGGTTTTTAACCCTTTTTGAGGTATTCCAGCTATAATTTTTCCCTTAGTAGCACATATGTGATCACCTACTAGTACTACTCTTTGACCTTCCACCCTTTATCTCCTTAGCTTCCTCTGGCCTCTCTCCCTCACTTTCTGACAAATATGAATGGACAATTTCCTATGTTTTCTCTTGCCAGTCTGGTTGACATGGGCATCCTGAAACAGTATAGCAACTGCCTCATATACATGGACAACCCTCTACTACTACTGCCTTGGAACACAACTTGTGAGAGATGCAATTACATCAAGCACCTAGTGTCATTGCTCTCTTCCCCACAAACCAGTATATCTGGCACTGAGAAGGTTGGCAACATGAACACCACATGTAACACATCACACATACCTACACAACACATCCCCACATATGTGGAGGTCCTCAACAAAAACATTCCCAAACAAAAGAGACCTCCGATGCAAAAACACATGCAAACTCCACTGTCCACCACACCATGCACCACACATAGTCCACACACCTGTGTCTCACAGCCACTAAAGCCTAAACATAAGCCCCACATATTAGTCATAGGAGACTTTATTGTGAGACCCACAGATGTGCCCCTCACCGAAGGAGCAGGTGCCTAATTGGAAGCAATCTCTCCTTAGCCTGAACAAGCAAATAAAAGTCCAAACTGGCCACATCTACTAAAGACAATCAAAATACCTTCTTCACCTATGTCCGCAATATCAAGGGAAACACCCAGATCTGCTCAGAACTGGTGGTCAAGGACAGCACATACACAAATGCTGTAGATTTAACCAACCTGCTGGCAGACAGGTTCAGTGAAAACTTCACCCCTTTGTCCCCCTCATCAGTAAAACAGGACATCCCCAGTACCTGCCCCCCTCCCCTTATCTCTAGGGAGCAAGTCATAACTGTCCTCTCAAAGGCAAAAAATACAGTCTTCATGGGACTGCAGCATCCTACTTAAACTCAGGCAGAAACTTTCAGCACCATTAGGCACCCTATTTACCCAAAGCCTGAGTACTGGCTTCATCCCAGCCAAGTGGAGGACAGCTACTGTCATCCCTTTGCACAAAGGTATAGCATCCACCAATCCAGGAAATTATAGACCCATCAGCCTGATCTGCAAGGCCATGGAGCAGATTATCACAAACCTCATTAACAAGGACATTGGGACCCTCTATTCACTTGATCCCATACAGTTTGGTTTCTTCAAGGGGAGGTCATGCCTGCTAAATTTGGTCAACTTCTTTGAGACAGTCACCAAAGCCATGGGCAGGTATAACAGATAAACTCTCTCAACTAAGCATCAATCTATATGTTAGCAGATGGGTAGCAAACTGACTCACTGATAGAACCCACCTAGTCAAAATAGGGGAAGCCACCTCAGCCAGTAGACTGTAATGAGGGGTGTACCCCAGGGATTGGTCTTGGGGCCTCTGCTGTTTGGGATATACTTCTCAGAGGTGCAGGCTAAAACCAATGGGCTATGGGTGACCAAGTTTTCAAGCTGGGTGCTGTTATCAATTCTCCTAGTGATGTGGGCATCCTCCAAGAGGGTCTCACCCAAACAAATGACTGGTGCCAGAAACATGGCCTCAAACTGAATGCCAAAAAATGCATCATCATCCCCTTTGAGGAGGGTTATATCCCCACAAATTAAAACACTGATAATAAGGTCCTAAGAACACAATCGGTTATGAGGGACCTGGGCACCCAGATTAATAGTAAACTGACTTTTGACCACCATATTGCCTCCATTGTATGGAAAGCTTTCTACATGGCCCACCTCATTAGTTAGGGCATCTCATCCAGGGACAAGGTGGTCATAACATCCCTGTATTCTTCCCATGTAAGACCCATTATTGAGTACAATGCCCTTTCAGCATGCACCTCACAAAGCACATGGAGCAGCTGGAGAGACCACAGAGGTTTCTCACCAAGAGAATCCAGGCCCTAAAACATCTACCTTGCACAGATAGGCTAAAGGCCCTGTCCCTCTACTCAGTCTCCTACAGACTCCTCAGAGGTGACCTCTGTCTGGCATACAAAGCAATCTCAGACTCTGCCTTGATGGGACTGCTGCATATCTGCAAGTCAAACTGCACTTGAGTAACCTGCATGTACAACCTCAACCTGGTCTGTGACATCAATAGCACTTGTTGGCAGGACAGATTTGTGTCCCAGAGACTCCCCTTATTGTGGAATAGACTCCCTCTCAACGTCAAGCAGAGTACCTCATTAACACATTTGAAGCAAGACCTAGATAACTGGATGGGGAACAAAAAATACACCCCTGGGATTCCACCTGTGTCCATGCTGGACAGTGGCATAGGGTGCTGCCTTGTTGGAACATGGGCTAAATTCTTGGTTATGCTTGTAATGGCCTCAGGGCCAGTAGCCTAGTAACATCCTATGATCCTATGAAGGATATTGTTAACATATATTAACATACATAAAGTACCAGTTACAGGCATTTCAGCAGTTTACCAAACATACAGGATGCCAAAAATAATACAAAAATTTGAAGACATATATTTCATTTCATGGAAAAAATTCCCATTATACAGCAGATAGTTACAGTTGAAAGAGAGGGTTATATACATACAGATGTACTTACTACAAATGTAAAAATGATAAAGAGGGTTATAATCTTAACAGATGAAGTTACTACTTGCTGTTATATAAAATACAAATGGTAGTAGATTGTCTGGGAAATCAGGAGGGCCTAACCAGGGGAATAGCAACAGCAAAGCCGGGTGTCCACAATGTGTGATCTGAGGAGCTTTTTGAATTGCGAAATAGAGCTGTTAGAAGTTATTGGGGTTGGCAATTTATTCCAAATTTGATAAATATAGTTAGAAAAGACAGATTTCCCAGCTGAGCTGTTGGTTTTGGTGGTATCTAGAAGGTGTTGGTTACTGCAGCAAAGAGATTAAGCTGTGGTATATGGCTGAATGAGTGTTTGGAGAGAAGGGGTTTTATTGGGTTGGTGGAGAATTTTGTGGGCAAACGTTGTTGATTAAAGTGTAGAAGCTAAAGGAATTTGACCCAATTAAGCTGTTTTAGTAAATTACAGTGATGTGATCTGTGTAAAGCTCCAGTGGAAAATCGTAGTATTTTGTTATATCAAGATTGTAAGGACTGGCAAGATTAAGGGAATTTAGTTGGGCTGAAAAAGAAGCTTAGTTTGTTGGGATTTAGAATTAGCTGGGAGTTAATGAGCCAGGTTTCTACTGACAGAAATGAATCTTGGGTTTTGGTGTGGAGGTCTTCCAGTGTGGAAGCAGCACATATTAAGATGAAGTCATCAATACATGTCCAAGGATTGAGCCTTGTGAAACCCCTAAGGAGACTGGAAGAAGACAGGAGAGAGTTGGTGTTGTCAGTGTTGTCAGTGCATGGCTTTCAGTCATCCTGTTAGTTAGCTTTCAAACCATGTCATAGTGGAATTGCTGTGGTTTAGAGTGGAGAGAATATTGATGAGTTTATTGTGACTGACCATGTCCAAGGCCTTGGATAAGTCTAAACATATGGCTGATACAAAGTCTCTGTTGTTTCTATGGTGGTTAAGTTTGTTAGTAAAGGATAGTAGTGCTGTGGTGGTGTTTTTAAAGGGATGGAAGCCATGTTGGGTGTTTGATAGTAGTTTGTGTGTGTGAAGGTAGTCCATTAGTTGGGAGTGAATGACTCGTTCGAGTATTTTGGATAAGGGAGATAGAATGGCAATTGGGCAAAATTGGTGAGTTCAGTGGAATTCCTTCCCTCATGTAGTGGTAGAATGTAGGAGGTTTTCCATATTATGGGTACCTGGCTTTCAGATATGGAACCATTTATGAGAATGGCTACTGAGTATGCTATTGTTTCATCTGCACTTTGGAGAAATACTGCTGGAAAGTTGTCAGCGGCTAGGATTGTTGGTTTAAATTTTTGAAGTAGTTTTTTTATAGTTATAACATATAGCTTGGGATGTAAACTGAACTGGGAGGTGGAGTCTTGGGATGTAAACTGAACTGGGAGGTGCAGTCTTGGGAGTTGGTGCTGTTCTGTGGAGCAAGAGTGGTAGGGTTACTGACAAAGCCTTGAGAGTTTGCTAGGGATTGGATACTTTCTGGGAAGAATTTATTAAACTGGGTTGCAATATTACCATAATTGTTGGTTGTTGTTGGGGCAAGAGTGGTGGATTTTCCAGTCTGAAGTATGTTATTAACTGCTGCCTTCAATTTTTTGGGGGTTTTGAATGTTTATTTTGGATGTTTTATTTTGGATGTTTTAACTTGTATTTTGTATATCTTTTTATTTTTCTCTCAGTGCACTCTGACTGGACCTTTGAATCTTACCCTATCTATATTTAATCTTACTATTATGTCCTGAATTTTGCTAAGAATGCATTTTGTATATAATATTGTTCATTGTAAGACCATGATGTATTTTCTGCTCTTTGTGGCTGAAAAGGGTCAAAGACCAGTCCACTTACTGGTGAGCAAATAGTAAGTAAATATATAAAGAAACAAATGTAGAAAGACTTATTGTTCCATTAACAGGATTGACTTCAAGCCAGGTGTTTCTGATCTAGAATCTAAACAAGGAGTAGCAGAGGCTTCTTCCTGTACAGTGTCTATAGTTTTCTTTTTAATCTCTTGTATCAAATAAGTGTCTAAATTATCATCTCCTTCTTTTAACACTCATTGTTCTTTAAATAAATCCTATTTCAGAACTTACTCTTTTTTATTAATTTTCCTTAATTAGTGGGTGTATAAAAAGCCCCTACACTTAGGTACATGGGTTAATGGGTACTTCGTAGGCTATTGTCTGTTAAGTATCTTTAGAAGGCAAGCCCTGCATTTCCATGACATTTTTAGCCCTTGCAATTTAAGTACAAATAACCCTGAGCTGGGTACAATAAGTACCTTTTACCCCTATCCATAAGAGATAAGAGTGCTAAACCTGGGGAAAATTTGGGGTTTCCCATCTGTTCATCCAGATTACATTTTAACAGAGTAAGTGAGATACTTTGCTTTAGGTACGGAGGAAGACAATTCCAAAACAATAGAGTTGTCTATGATACATATCTTTCCACCTAACATGTTCTAATTATGTTACAGAAGAGATTAAGATCTCATTGGTGGGTCCTTATGAGAGTAAGATCTCATTGGCAGATCCTTATGAGAGTAAGATCTCATTGGCAGGTCCTTATGAGATTAAGATCTCATTGGCAGGTCCTTATGAGATTAAGATCTCATTGGTGGTTCCTTATGCCAACAATGGACTTGTGGATGTGCAGTACATCTGAGAGGATTGAACCTGTTAAGTTCTGTAAATGAGACAGACATTGCCCCCACAGTAGTCTAAATGATACCAAGAAGAGTGACAAGGCTTTCAGAAAGTTAGTGTAGGATCTATTACTTAAGCCTTTGATTTTCTCAGAGCGAAAGCATTGTTTGGACAGGTATATAATAAAGGGGAGTAACTTAATATTCACCTTAATAAGTGCCAAATACAATAGAATGACCATATCTCAGGCCTTAGACACCATACCAATACTAAAAAGCTGTGCGATGAAAAAGGACTTTCTTACAACAGTAATACATGGTAATCAAAGGATAGTTTGTTGTCCATAAAGGTTCCTATGTTCTGAATTACCAGATCAAATTTAAGGCTTGATTGGTTGATGAGATAGTTTCAGGAGATAATATTCCTTCCAAAAGAGACTACTATACATTTTTTTGGCATTTAGTTTTAGTCCACAGTTATAACATCAGCTTTTATTTGGGAAAGGCTCTCTTGGACGATCTTGGTGTTTCTGGTGAGTTTATTATGGCAGCAAGTTTGCAGTCATCATTAGGTTTGACCTCCAAGAAGTAAATGCCAAAAAGGAGTGGTCCAATGACTGTACCCTGCAGTATGCCACTAGTGACATGACTTTTGAAGGAGGTAAAATGCAGCTTTAGTGGTGTACAGAGGAATAAAGCCTTGACTATGGCCCAGCTAACCTGGATTTGATTAATGGCTTAGGCACAGACAGCTGTCGCAGGAAGGATGGACATGCCCATTCTGGGTAGGTGGGCAGTTACATGGATTCTCCATATAGTGATCCCTAGTGGAGGCTGGGGGGCATGAACCAAAGACAGGAAAGGGTATTGGGCCTACTGAGCTGCTGTGGACACAAGGGGATATACCACATGCCACCACTGCACACCTGTCCCTCACATATATCCACAAAGGTCACAATGGGAGTGGGGAGTAGCAAGGTAGGCCTAAAGTGAAAAAATGGGTTGATGAAGTTGGCCAAGATCCCCAGGACACCATGGGGGTCTTGGCCACCACCAAGACCTTCAGGACACATTTAGATTCCATGACTGTTCTCAGCTAAAATTTAAGTTATTCTGGAGGGGCACTGGGTAGAATGATGCACACGAACAAAAAAAAAACACTTTTGGAGAGGGTAGAGTCACCTGCCCTAATATTCTGGGTTATATTTGTGAGCCAATTTACTATGCAATGACTTACAGAGGGATTAATATTTACCCGGGGAGAGTTTATCTACAATAACTGACTGGAAGATAGTGTTGAAAACCTTTGTGAGGTCTAGATATGCAATATATACCAATTTCCCTCTCCAATTGCATTAGTAACCTTCTAGAAAAGGTCAATTAGGTTAAGATGGCAAGATCTGACCTTGAGGAAACTGAACTGGCTTGGGTTAATGGACGTTGGATTACCTATGTCCCTATTTATTGATTCCAGAATGATCCTCTCAGTAACTTTACAGAAATTGCTGGTCAGGCTTATGTGTCTATAATTCACTGGGTCCATTGATGCTTTACCTTTGCAGTTCTCTATTTGTCTGGTACAAAGCCTGTTTGAAAGCTGTCATTGAATAGCCTTTGTAGGGGAGTTGACAGTTCTGGTTTTATGCTGTCAAAGTAGGCAGCCTGGTATTTTATGCATGCCAAAAGAAATAGTGTCCTTTGCCTTGGGAAGTGTTTTGAGGACTTTTTCTTGGGAGATATTTGGGTGGAGTGTAAATATGGGTATATGATCTGGGTATACAAAGGGAGAGATGGGGGGAGTTAGAACTAAATGTATCTACTAGCAGATTGGCTGTCTTCAGGGTCTGAGTATGTGATGTCCTTTATTATTAGCTCTGTGCAGTGCTGGATATTGTTACTGAGTATGTGATGTCATTTACTATTAGCTCTGTCCAGTGCTGGGAATTGTTACTGAGTATGGGATGCCATTTACTATTAGCTCTGTCCAGTGCTGGGCATTATTACTGAGTATGTGATGTCATTTTCTATTAGCTCTGTCCAGTACTGGGCACTGTTACTGAGTATGTGATGCCACTTACTATTAGCTCTGTGCAGTGCTGAGCATTGTTACTGAGTATATGATGTCATTTACTCTTAGCTCTGTGCAGTGCTGAACATTGTTACTGTGTATGTAATGACATTTACTATTAGTGATGACTATTGTTACTGAGTATGTGATGTCATTTACTATTAGCTCTGTACAGTGCTGGACATTGTTCCTGAGTATGTGATGTCCTTTACTAATGGCTGTGTGCAGTGCTGGACATTGTTACTGGGTATATGATGTAATTTACTATTAGCTCTGGACAGTGCTGGACATTGTTCTGGAGTATGTGATGTCCTTAACTATTAGCTCTGTCCATCTCTGGACATTGCTACTGAGTATGTGATGTCCTTTACTATTAGATCTGTGCAGTGCTGGGCATTGTTACTGAGTATGTGATGTCATTTACTATTAGCTCTGTGCAGTGCTGAATATTATTACTGAGTATGTGATGTCATTCACTATTAGCTCTGTGCAGTGCTGAATATTATTACTGAGTATGTGATGCCATTTACTATTAGCTCTGTGCAGTGCTGGGCATTGTTACTGAGTATGTGATGTCCTTTACTATTAGCTCTGTGTAGTGCTGGACATTGTTACTGAGTATGTGATGTCACTTACTATTAGCTCTGTGCAGTGCTGGGCATTGTTATTGAGTATGTGATGTAATTTAATATTAGCTCAGTGCAGGGCTGGACATTGTTAATGAGTACGTGATACCCTTTACTATTAGCTGCGGGCAGTGCTGGACATTGTTACTGAGTATGTGATGTCCTTTACTATTAGCTCTGTGCAGTGCTGGGCATTGTTACTGAGTATTAGCTCTGTGCAGTGCTGAACATTGTTCCTGAGTATGTGATGTCATTTACCATTAACTCTGCACAGTGTTGGACATTGTTACTGAGTATGCAATGTCCTTTACTATTAGCTCACTGCAGTGGTGGGAATTGTTACTGAGTATGTGATGCCATTTACTATTAGCTCTGTGCAGTGTTAGGCATGGTTACTGAGTATGTAATGTCATTTACTATTAGCTCTGTTCAGTGCTGAACATTTTTACTGAGTATGTAATGTCATTTACTATTAGCTCTGTGCAGTGCTGGACATTGTTACTGAGTATGTGATGTAATTTATTATTTGCTCTGTGCAGTGCTGGACATTGCTACTGAGTATGTTATATCACTTACTTTTAGCTCTGTGCAGTGCTGGATATTGTTACTGTGTATGTGATGTAATTTACTACTAGCTCTATACAGTGCTGGACATTGTTGCTGAGTATGTGATGTCATTTAATATTAGCTCTGTGCAGTTCTGAACATTGTTTGATGTCATTTACTATTAACACTGAGCAGCGTTAGACATTCTTTCTGAGTATGTGATGTCCTTTACTGTTAGCTCTGTGCAGTGTTGGACATTGTTACTGAGTATGTGATGTAATTTACCACTAGCTCTATGCAGTGCTGGGCATTGTTACCGAGTATGTGATGTCATTTAATATTAGCTCTGTGCAGTGTTAGGCATTGTTACTGAGTATGTAATGTCATTTACTATTAGCTCTGTTCAGTGCTGAACATTATTGCTGAGTATGTGCTGCACAGTGCTGAACATTACGAAGTATGTGATGTCATTTAATATTAGCTCTTTGCAGTGTTGGACATTGTTACTGAGTATGTGATATCATTTACTGTTAGCTCTGTGCAGTGCTGAGCATTGTTACTGAGTATGTAATGTCATTTACTATTAGCTGTGTCCAGTACTGAACAATGTTACTGAGTATGTGATGTCATTTACTATTAGCTCTGTGCAGTGCTGGTCATTGTTACTGAGTATGTGATGTCATTTACTATTAGCTCTGTGCAGCACTGGACATTGTTACTGTGTATGTGATGTTATTTACTATTAGCTCTGTGCAGTGCTGGACACTGTTATTGAGTATGTGATGTCACTTACTATTAGCGTTGTGCAGTGTTTGGCATTGTTCCTGAGTATGTGAGGTCATTTAATATTAGCTCTGTGCAATGCTGAACATTATTACTGAGTATGTGCAGTGCAGTGCTGAACATTGTTACTGAGTATGTGATGTCATTTAATATTAGCTCTTTGCAGTGCTGGACATTGATACTGAGTATGTGATGTCATTTACTATTAGCTCTGTGCAGTGCTGAACATTGTTACTGAGTATGTGATGTCATTTACTATTAGCTCTGTGCAGTGCTGGGCATTGTTACTGAGTATGTGATTGCCTTTACTATTAGCTCTGTGTAGTGCTGGACATTGTTACTGAGTATGTGATGTCACTTACTATTAGCTCTCTGCAGTCCTGGGCATTGTTAGTGAGTATGCAATGTCACTTACTATTAGCTCTGTGCAGTGCTGGACATTGTTACTGAGTATGTGATGTCATTTATTATTAGCTCAGTGCAGTGCTGGGCATTGTTACTGAGTATGTGATACCCTTTACTATTAGCTGTGGGCAGTGCTGGACATTGTTCCTGAGTATGTGATGTCCTTTACTATTAGCTCTGTGCAGTGCTGGACATTGTTACTGAGTATGTGATGTCATTTACTATTAGCTCTGTGCAGTGATGAACATTTTTACTGAGTATGTGATGTCATTTACAGTTAGCTCTTTGCATTGTTACTGAGTATGTAATGTCATTTACTATTAGCTCTGTGCAGTGCTGGGCATTGTTACTGAGTATGTGATGCCATTTACTATTACCTCTGTGCAGTGTTGGGCATTGTTACTGAGTATGTAATGTCATTTACTATTAGCTCTTTTCAGTGCTGAACATTGTTACTGTGTATGTGATGTCATTTACTATTAGCTCTGTGCAGTGCTTGTCATTGTTACTGAGTATGTGATGTAATTTATTATTTGCTCTGTGCAGTGCTGGACATTGCTACTGAGTATGTTATATCACTTACTTTTAGCTCTGTGCAGTGCTGGATATTGTTACTGAGTATGTGATGTAATTTACTACTAGCTCTATACAGTGCTGGACATTGTTGCTGAGTATGTGATGTCATTTAATATTAGCTCTGTGCAGTTCTGAACATTGTTTGATGTCATTTACTATTAACACTGAGCAGCGTTAGACATTCTTTCTGAGTATGTGATGTCCTTTACTGTTAGCTCTGTGCAGTGTTGGACATTGTTACTGAGTATGTGATGTAATTTACCACTAGCTCTATGCAGTGCTGGGCATTGTTACCGAGTATGTGATGTCATTTAATATTAGCTCTGTGCAGTGTTGGGCATTGTTACTGAGTATGTAATGTCATTTATTATTAGCTCTGTTCAGTGCTGAACATTATTACTGAGTATGTGCTGCACAGTGCTGAACATTATGAAGTATGTGATGTCATTTAATATTAGCTCTTTGCAGTGTTGGACATTGTTACTGAGTATGTGATATCATTTACTGTTAGCTCTGTGCAGTGCTGAGCATTGTTACTGAGTATGTAATGTCATTTACTATTAGCTGTGTCCAGTACTGAACAATGTTACTGAGTATGTGATGTCATTTACTATTAGCTCTGTGCAGTGCTGGTCATTGTTACTGAGTATGTGATGTCATTTACTATTAGCTCTGTGCAGCACTCGACATTGTTACTGTGTATGTGATGTTATTTACTATTAGCTCTGTGCAGTGCTGGACATTGTTATTGAGTATGTGATGTCACTTACTATTAGCGTTGTGCAGTGTTTGGCATTGTTCCTGAGTATGTGAGGTCATTTAATATTAGCTCTGTGCAGTGCTGAACATTATTACTGAGTATGTGCAGTGCAGTGCTGACCATTGTTACTGAGTATGTGATGTCATTTAATAGTAGATCTTAGCAGTGCTGGACATTGATACTGAGTATGTGATGTCATTTACTGTTATCTCTGTGCAGTGCTGGACATTGTTACTGAGTATGAGTCATCCTTTACTATAAACTCTGTGCAATGCTGTGCATTGTTACTGAGCATGTGGTGTGCTGTGGTAAACATTGTCACTGAGTACGTGATGTCATTTAATATTAGCTTTTGCAGTGCTGGGCATTGTTACTGAGTATGTGATGTCCTTTACTATTTGTCCTGTGCAGTGCTGGCCATTATTACTGAGTACGTGATGTCATTTACTATTAGCTCTGTGTAGTGTTGGGCATTGTAACTGAGTATGTGATGTCATTTACTATTAGCTCTGTGCAATGATGGACATTGTTACTGAGTATGTGATCTCCTTTACTATTAGCTCTGTTCAGTGCTGGACATTGTTTCTGAATATGTTATGTAATTTGCTATTTGCTCTGTGCAATGCCAGACATTGTTACTGAGTGTGTGATATTACTTACTATTAGCTCTGTGCAGTGCTGGACATTGTTACTGAGTATGTGATGTCATTTAATATTAGCTCTTTGCAGTGCTGGACATTGTTACTGAGTATGTGATGTCCTTTACTATTAGCTCTGTGCAGTGCTGGGCATTGTTACTGAGTATGTGGTGTAATTTACTATTAGCTCCGTGCAGTGCTGAACATTGTTCCTGAGTATGTGATGTCATTTACCATTAACTCTGCACAGTGTTGGACATTGTTACTGAGTATGCAATGTCCTTTACTATTAGCTCACTGCAGTGGTGGGAATTGTTACTGAGTATGTGATGCCATTTACTATTAGCTCTGTGCAATGTTAGGCATGGTTACTGAGTATGTAATGTCATTTACTATTAGCTTTGTTCAGTGCTGAACATTTTTACTGAGTATGTAATGTCATTTACTATTAGCTCTGTGCAGTGCTGGACATTGTTACTGAGTATGTGATGTAATTTATTATTTGCTCTGTGCAGTGCTGGACATTGCTACTGAGTATGTTATATCACTTACTTTTAGCTCTGTGCAATGTTGGACATTGTTACTGAGTATGTGATGTCATTTAATATTATCTCTGTGCAGTGCTGGGTATTGTTACTGAGTACGTGTTACCCTTTACTATAAGCTCTGTGCAGTGCTGGACATTGTTAGTGGATATGTGATGTCATTTACATTTAGCTTTGTGCAGCGCTGGTCATTGTTACTGAGTATGTGATGTCATTTACTATTATCTCTGTGCAGTTTTTGGCATTGTTACTGAGTAGGCAAGGTTACTGACTAGGTAAGGTCATAAACTATTAGCCATGTGCAGTGCTGAACATTATTACTAAGTATGTGCTGTGCAGTGCTGAACATTGTTACTGAGTATGTGATGTCATTTAATATTAGCTATTTGCAGTGCTGGACATTGTTACTGAGTATGTGATGTCATTTACAATTAGCTCTGTGCAGTGCTGGACATTGTTACTGAGTATGAGACATCCTTTACTATAAGCTCTGTGCAGTGCTGGACATTGTTACTGAGCATGTGCTGTGCTGATCGGAACATTGTTACTAAGTATGTGATGTGATTTAATAATAGCACATTGCAGTGCTGGGCATTGTTACTGAGTATGGGATGTCATTTACTATTAGCTCTGTGCAGTGTTGGGCATTGTTACTGAGTATGTGATGGCATTTACTATTAGCTCTGTGCAGAGCTGAACATTATTACTGAGTAGGTGATGTCATTTACTATTAGCTCTGTGAAGTGCTGGGCATTGTTTCTGAGTATTTCATGTAATTTACTATTTTCTATGTGCAGTGCTGGACATTGTTACTGGGTATGTGATATCTATTACTATTAGCCCTGTGTAGTGCTGGACATTGTTACTGAGTTTGGGATATCACTTACTATTAGATCTGTGCAGTGCTGGACATTGGTACTGAGTATGTGATGTCATCTACTATTAGCTCCCTGTAGCAATGGACATTGTTCCTGAATATGTGATGTCCTTTACCATTAGCTCACTGCAGTGATGGACAAACTTACTGAGCACGTGATGTAATTTACTATTAGATCTGTGTAGTTCTGGACATTGTTCCTGAGTATGTGATGTCCTTTAGTATTAGCTCTGTACAGTGCTGGATATTTTTACTGAGTATATGATGTCATTTACTATTAGCTGTGGGCAGTGCTGGACATTGTTACTGAGTATGTGATGTCCTTCACTATTAGCTCTCTGCAGTGTTAGGCAATGTTACTGAGTATGTAATGTCATTTACTATTAGCTCTGTGCAGTGCTAGACATTGGTACTGAGTATGTAATGTAATTTACTATTAGCTCTGTGCAGTGTTGGACATTGTTAGTGAGTATGTAATGTCATTTACTATTAGCTCTGTGCAGTGCTGGACATTGTTACTGAGTATGAGATGTCATTTACTATTAGCTCTGTGCAGTTCTGAACATTGTTACTGAGTATGTGTTGTCATTTACTATTAGATCTGTGCAATGCTGGACATTGTTTCTGAGTATTTGATGCCATTTACTATTAGCTCTGTGCAGTGCTGGGCATTGTTTCTGAGTATTTGATGTCATTTAGTATTAGCTCTTTTCAGTGCTGGACATTGTTTTTGAGTATGTGATGTCATTTTCTTTTTGCTCTGTGCAGTGCTGGACATTGTTACTGAGTATGTGATGTCAGTTACTATAAGCTCTGTGCAGTCCTGGACATTGTTACTGAGTATGTGATGTCACTCACTATTAGCTCTGTGCAGTGCTGGGTATTGTTACTGAGTGTGTGACATCACTTACTATTAGCTCAGTGCACTGCTGGGCATTGTTACTGAGTATGTGATGTCATTTAGTATTAACTCTGTGCCATGCTGGGCATTGTTACTGAGTATGTGATGTAATTTACTATTAGCTCTGTGCAGTGCTGGGCATTGTTACTGAGTAGGCGATGTCATTTAATATTAGCCCTGTGGAGTGCTGGGCATTGTTAATGAGTACATGATACCCTTTACTATTAGCTGTGGCAGTGCTGGGCATTGATCCTGAGTATGTGATGTCCTTTAATATTAGCTCCCTGTAGCAGTGGACACTGTTCCTGAGTACATGATGTCTGTTACTATTATCTCCTGTAGCACTCAACATGGTTCCTGAGTATCTGATGGCCTTTACTATTAGCTCACTGCAGTGGTGGGCATTATTACTGAGTACAAGATGTCATTTACTATTAGCTTTGTGCAGTGCTCAGCATTGTTACTGTGTATGTAATGCCACTTTCCATTAGATCTGTGCAGTGCTGAGCATTGTTACTGAGCATGTGATGTCATTTACTCTTAGCTCTGTGCAGTGCTGGACATTGTTACTGAGTAAGTGATTTCATTTACTATTAGCTCAGGGCAGTGCCAGGCATTGTTCTTGAATATGTGATATCACTTACTATTAGCTCTGTACAGTGCCAGGCATTGTTTCTGAGTATGTCATATTACTTACTATTAGCTCTCTGCAGTGCAGGACATTGTTCCTGAATATGTGATATTACTTACTATTACCTCTTTGCAGTGCTGGACATTGCTGCTGAGTATGTGATGTCATTTAATATTCGGTCTGTGCAGTTCTGAGCATTGTTTGATGTCATTTACTATTAACACTGAGCAGCGTTAGACATTCTTTCTGAGTATGTGATGTCCTTTACTGTTAGCTCTGTGCAGTGTTGGACATTGTTACTGAGTATGTGATGTAATTTACCACTAGCTCTATACAGTGCTGGGCATTGTTACTGAGTATGTGATGTCATTTAATATTAGCTCTGTGCAGTGTTGGGCATTGTTACTGAGTATGTAATGTCATTTATTATTAGCTCTGTTCAGTGCTGAACATTATTACTGAGTATGTGCTGTGCAGTGCTGAACATTATGAAGTATGTGATGTCATTTAATATTAGCTCTTTGCAGTGTTGGACATTGTTACTGAGTATGTGATATCATTTACTGTTAGCTCTGTGCAGTGCTGAGCATTGTTACTGAGTATGTAATGTCATTTACTATTAGCTGTGTCCAGTACTGAACAATGTTACTGAGTATGTGATGTCATTTACTATTAGCTCTGTGCAGTGCTGGTCATTGTTACTGAGTATGTGATGTCATTTACTATTAGCTCTGTGCAGCACTCAACATTGTTACTGTGTATGTGATGTTATTTACTATTAGCTCTGTGCAGTGCTGGACATTGTTATTGAGTATGTGATGTCACTTACTATTAGCATTGTGCAGTGTTTGGCATTGTTCCTGAGTATGTGAGGTCATTTAATATTAGCTCTGTGCAGTGCTGAACATTATTACTGAGTATGTGCATTGCAGTGCTGAACATTGCTACTGAGTATGTGATGTCATTTAATATTAGCTCTTAGCAGTGCTGGACATTGATACTGAGTATGTGATGTCATTTACTATTAGCTCTGTGCAGTGCTGGACATTGTTACTGAGTATGAGTCATCCTTTACTATAAGCTCTGTGCAGTGCTGTGCATTGTTACTGAGCATGTGGTGTGCTGTATTAAACATTGTCACTGAGTACGTGATGTCATTTAATATTAGCTCTTTGCAGTGCTGGGCATTGTTACTGAGTATGTGATGTCCTTTACTATTTGTCCTGTGCAGTGCTGGCCATTATTACTGAGTATGTGATGTCATTTACTATTAGCTCTGTGCAGTGTTGGGCATTGTAACTGAGTATGTGATGTCATTTACTATTAGCTCTGTGCAATGATGGACATTGTTACTGAGTATGTGATCTCCTTTACTATTAGCTCTGTTCAGTGCTGGACATTGTTTCTGAATATGTTATGTAATTTGCTATTTGCTCTGTGCAATGCTGGACATTGTTACTGAGTGTGTGATATTACTTACTATTAGCTCTGTGCAGTGCTGGACATTGTTACTGAGTATGTGATGTCATTTAATATTAGCTCTTTGCAGTGCTGGACATTGTTACTGAGTATGTGATGTCCTTTACTATTAGCTCTGTGCAGTGCTGGGCATTGTTACTGAGTATGTGATGTAATTTACTATTAGCTCTGTGCAGTGCTGAACATTGTTCCTGAGTATGTGATGTCATTTACCATTAACTCTGCACAGTGTTGGACATTGTTACTGAGTATGTGATGTCCTTTACTATTAGCTCACTGCAGTGGTGGGAATTGTTACTGAGTATGTGATGCCATTTACTATTAGCTCTGTGCAATGTTAGGCATGGTTACTGAGTATGTAATGTCATTTACTATTAGCTCTGTTCAGTGCTGAACATTTTTACTGAGTATGTAATGTCATTTACTATTAGCTCTGTGCAGTGCTGGACATTGTTACTGAGTATGTGATGTAATTTATTCTTTGCTCTGTGCAGTGCTGGACATTGTTACTGAGTATGTTATATCACTTACTTTTAGCTCTGTGCAGTGCTGGACATTGTTACTGAGTATGTGATGTCATTTAATATTATCTCTGTGCAGTGATGGGTATTGTTACTGAGTACGTGTTACCCTTTACTATAAGCTCTGTGCAGTGCTGGACATTGTTATTGGATATGTGATGTCATTTAGTTTTAGCTTTGTGCAGCGCTGGTCATTGTTACTGAGTATGTGATGTCATTTACTATTATCTCTGTGCAGTTTATGGCATTGTTACTGAGTAGGGAAGGTTACTGAGTAGGTAAGATCATAAACTATTAGCCATGTGCAGTGCTGAACATTATTACTAAGTATGTGCTGTGCAGTGCTGAATATTGTTACTGAGTATGTGATGTCATTTAATATTAGCTATTTGCAGTGCTGGACATTGTTACTGAGTATGTGATGTCATTTACACTTAGCTCTGTGCAGTGCTGGACATTGTTACTGAGTATGAGACATCCTTTACTATAAGCTCTGTGCAGTGCTGGACATTGTTACTGAGCATGTGCTGTGCTGATCTGAACATTGTTACTGAGTATGTGATGTGATTTAATAATAGCACATTGCAGTGCTGGGCATTGTTACTGAGTATGGGATGTCATTTACTATTAGCTCTGTGCAGAGCTGAACATTATTACTGAGTAGGTGATGTAATTTACTATTAGCTCTGTGAAGTGCTGGCCATTGTTTCTGAGAATTTCATGTCATTTACTATTTGCTATGTGCAGTGCTGGACATTGTTACTGGGTATGTGATATCTCTTACTATTAGCCCTGTGTAGTGCTGGGCATTGTTACTGAGTTTGGGATATCACTTACTATTAGATCTGTGCAGTGTTGGACATTGGTACTGAGTATGTGATGTCATCTACTATTAGCTCCCTGTAGCAATGGACATTGTTCCTGAATATGTGATGTCCTTTACCATTAGCTCACTGCAGTGATGGACAAACTTACTGAGCACGTGATGTAATTTACTATTAGATCTGTGTAGTTCTGGACATTGTTCCTGAGTATATGATGTCCTTTAGTATCAGCTCTGTACAGTGCTGGATATTGTTACTGAGTATATGATGTCATTTACTATTAGCTGTGGGCAGTGCTGGACATTGTTCCTGAGTATGTGATGTCCTTTACTATTAGCTCTGGGCAGTGTTAGGCATTGTTACTGAGTATGTGATGTCATTTACTATTAGCTCTGTGCAGTGCTGAACATTGTTTCTGAGTATGAGATGTCATTTACTCTTAACTCTGTGCAGTGTTGGACATTGTTACTGAGTATGTGATGTCCTTCACTATTAGCTCTCTGCAGTGTTAGGCAATGTTACTGAGTATGTAATGTCATTTACTATTAGCTCTGTGCAGTGCTAGACATTGGTACTGAGTATGTAATGTAATTTACTATTAGCTCTGTGCAGTGTTAGACATTGTTAGTGAGTATGTAATGTCATTTACTATTAGCTCTGTGCAGTGTTGGACATTGTTATTGAGTATGTGATGTCATTTACTATTAGCTCTGTGCAGTTCTGAACATTGTTACTGAGTATGTGTTGTCATTTACTATTAGATCTGTGCAGTGTTGGACATTGTTACTGAGTATGTGATCTCCTTTACTATTAGCTCTGTGCAGTGCTGGGCATTGTTTCTGAGTATTTGATGTCATTTACTATTAGCTCTTTTCAGTGCTGGACATTGTTTTTGAGTATGTGATGTCATTTTCTTTTTGCTCTGTGCAGTGCTGGACATTGTTACTGAGTATGTGATGTCAGTTACTATAAGCTCTGTGCAGTCCTGGACATTGTTACTGAGTATGTGATGTCACTCACTATTGCTCTGTGCAGTGCTGGGTATTGTTACTGAGTATGTGACATCACTTACTATTAGCTCAGTGCACTGCTGGGCATTGTTACTGAGTATGTGATGTCATTTAGTATTAACTCTGTGCCATGCTGGGCATTGTTACTGAGTATGTGATGTAATTTACTATTAGCTCTGTGCAGTGCTGGGCATTGTTACTGAGTAGGTGATGCAATTTAATATTAGCCCTGTGGAGTGCTGGGCATTGTTAATGAGTACATGATACCCTTTACTATTAGCTGTGGCAGTGCTGGGAATTGTTCCTGAGTATGTGTTGTCCTTTAATATTAGCTCCCTGTAGCAGTGGACATTGTTCCTGAGTATGTGATGTCTGTTACTATTAGTTCCTGTAGCACTCAACATGGTTCCTGAGTATCTGATGGCCTTTACTATTAGCTCACTGCAGTGGTGGGCATTATTACTGAGTACATGATGTCATTTACTATTAGTTTTGTGCAGTGCTCAGCATTGTTACTGAGTATGTGATGCCACTTTCTATTAGATCTGTGCAGTGCTGAGCATTGTTACTGATTATGTGATGTCATTTCCTCTTAGCTCTGTGCAGTGCTGGACATTGTTACTGAGTAAGTGATTTCATTTACTATTAGCTCAGGGCAGTGCCAGGCATTGTTCTTGAGTATGTGATATCACTTACTATTAGCTCTGTACAGTGCCAGGCATTGTTCCTGAGTATGTCATATTACTTACTATTAACTCTCTGTACTGCTGGACATTGTTCCTGAGTATGTGATATAACTTACTTTTCGCTCTCTGCAGTGCAGGACATTGTTCCTGAATATGTGATATTACTTACTATTACCTCTTTGCAGTGCTGGACATTGTTGCTGAGTATGTGATGTCATTTAATATTAGCTCTGTGCAGTTCTGAGCATTGTTTGATGTCATTTACTATTAACTCTGCGCAGTGTTAGACATTCTTTCTGAGTATGTGATGTCCTTTACTGTTAGCTCTGTGCAGTGTTGGATATTGTTACTGAGTATGTGATGTAATTTACCACTAGCTCTATACAGTGCTGGGCATTGTTACCGAGTATGTGATGTCATTTAATATTAGCTCTGTGCAGTGTTGGGCATTGTTACTGAGTATGTAATGTCATTTATTATTTGCTCTGTTCAGTGCTGAACATTATTACTGAGTATGTGCTGCGCAGTGCTGAACATTATGAAGTATGTGATGTCATTTAATATTAGCTCTTTGCAGTGTTGGACATTGTTACAGAGTATGTGATATCATTTACTGTTAGCTCTGTGCAGTGCTGAGCATTGTTACTGAGTATGTAATGTCATTTACTCTTAGCTGTGTCCAGTACTGAACAATGTTACTGAGTATGTGATGTCATTTACTATTAGCTCTGTGCAGTGCTGGTCATTGTTACTGTGTATGTGATGTCATTTACTATTAGCTCTGTGCAGTGCTGGACATTGTTATTGAGTATGTGATGTCACTTACTATTAGCTTTGTGCAGTGTTTGGCATTGTTCTTGAGTATGTGAGGTCATTTAATATTAGCTTTGTGCAGTGCTGAACATTATTACTGAGTATGTGCAGTGCAGTGCTGAACATTGCTACTGAGTATGTGATGTCATTTAATATTAGCTCTTAGTAGTGCTGGACATTGATACTGAGTATGTGATGTCATTTACTATTAGCTCTGTGCAGTGCTGGACATTGTTACTGAGTATGAGTCATCCTTTACTATAAGCTCTGTGCAGTGCTGTGCATTGTTACTGAGCATGTGTTGTGCTGTAGTAAACATTGTCACTGAGTATGTGATGTCATTTAATATTAGCTCTTTGCAGTGCTGGGCATTATTACTGAGTATGTGATGTCCTTTACTATTTGCCCTGTGCAGTGCTGGCCATTATTACTGAGTATGTGATGTCATTTACTATTAGCTCTGTGCAGAGTTGGGCATTGTAACTGATTATGTGATGTCATTTACTATTAGCTCTGTTCAGTGCTGGACATTGTTTCTGAATATTTTATGTCATTTGCTATTTGCTCTGTGCAATGCTGGACATTGTTACTGAGTGTGTGATATTACTTACTGTTAGCTCTGTGCAGTGCTTTGCATTGTTAATTAGTGTGTGATGTCATTTACTATTAGCTCTGTACAGTGCTGGGCATTGTTACCGAGTATGTGATGTCATTTAATATTAGCTCTGTGCAGTGTTAGGCATTGTTACTGAGTATGTAATGTCAGTTACTATTAGCTCTATTCAGTGCTGAACATTGTTACTAAGTATGTCATGTCATTTACTATTAGCTTTGTGCAGTGCTGGTCATTGTTACTGAGTATGTGATGTCATTTACTATTAGCTCTGTGCAGTGTTTGGCATTGTTACTGAGTATGTGAGGTCATTTACTATTAGCTCTGTGCAGTGCTGAACATTGTTACTGAGTATGTGCTGTGCAGAGCTGAACATTGTTACTGAGTATGTGATGTCATTTAATATTAGCTCTTTGCAGTGCTGGACATTGTTACTGAGTATGTGATGTCATTTACTATTAGCTCTGTGCAGTGCTGGACATTGTTACTGAGTATGTGATGTCATTTACTATTAGCTCTGTGCAGTGCTTTGCATTGTTAATGAGTGTGTGATGTCATTTACTATTAGCTCTGTACAGTGCTGGGCATTGTTACTGAGTATGTAATGTCTTTACTAGTATTATTTATTTATTTTTCATTTGTTAACCGTGGGTGTCTGACTGAGCTGAAAATGTCCTTTTTCAGCTGAGACCCTGGGAGAAAAGCTCCACAAAGAAAAATTACAGACACATTTAGTTATTTAGACATGATCAGTATACACACAAATTACAAGAGACATGTTTTTACAGTGGTGTGCGGCACATAAACAGTTACAGTGCTGAGAACAAACCAAAAAATATTAATTTTAAAAATAAAGGTAATTAATAGATTTGTGGTGTACAGCTGAAATTTGGAACATAGGTAGAATACATACATAGTACACAGGTACAGTACATACATTGTAGATTAGCCAGTGTTTGTGAGTAAGATTGAAAACTATTATCTAGATTTTGTATGTATGTGTTATCCGCTTTCACTAGCCTGGGGAGCAATCATGGCACTGCCAACTTTGCTTGAGATGTTGCCTGATGAGGTCTTTAAAGGAGTCTTTGGATGATGTGTTTTGAATGCTAGTAGGGACAGAGTTCCATTTTTTAGCCACTGAACTACTATATAGTGAATCTCCAGAGCTGTTGTAGCTGTTGGTGACTTCTAGTAGTAGTTTTCTTGCTGCTCTAAGAGGCCTTTTGGCTGAGTGATGTTGTACTAGGTTTTTGAGGGCAGGGCAATTATTGGGGATGTAATAGAATGACAGAGGCAGAGCTGATTGTAGGTTAGGAGGTTGGGCAGTTCAAGCCAGTGGACCTGTCTCAAAGCAGTACAGTGATGAGTTCTATATGAGCAATTTGCAGCAAAGCGGGCAATTCTGTTATAGCAGGCTTCCATTTTGCTTAGTTCAGTTTTGTTAAGATTAGTCAGAATGGGAGATGCATAGAGTAGGGTGGATAGAAGTTGGGAGTGAGCAATGGCTGATCTTGTGTTGTTGGTAAGAAATGGTTTGATACGGTAGAGTGACCCCAGTCTGGCATGTACTTTTTTTAATAGTTAAGTTGAGATGACTATTAAATTTTAGGTGGGAGTCTATGGTTATTCCCAATAGCTTAGCCTGTGCCACTGGAGCAATTGGAGTAGCATTTGTGGAGTAGATAGTGAATTGACTGTTAGTGTTTTTGTTAGAACTGGTTATAATCATAAGCTGAGTTTTCTTTGGACTGAGGATAAGTTGGGCTTTGGTAAGGTAGTTTTTAAGGTCAGAGAATGCTAGTTGAGTTGTTTGCAGGAGGCTGGGAATGTTTTGTGCAGCACAGATTAAGGTAGTGTCATCTGCATACTGAATTATAGATGCATGCTGTGTGGAGGTATGGAGGTCATTTGTGAAGACTGTGAATAGTAGTGGTCCTAAGATAGAACCCTGTAGGACTCCTATAGTTATGGGCAGCTGAGGAGAAAGAGAATTTTCCCATTTCACAGCTTGGTACCTGTCAGTTAAGTAGCTTTGGAACCAGGTAAGAGTGGAATTTGATAGATGATATTGGTTCAGTTTGCTTAGAAGGATTTGGTGTGAGACTGTGTCAAATGCTTTGGACATATCCAAAAAAAGAGTTGACACTTGTAGGCCTTCATTTTTTAGATGGTTTACTGTGTCTGTGAAGCAGAGCAGGGCTGTAGTGGTACTATGGGCAGGTCTGAAGCCATGCTGAGTAGGTGACAGGATGTTGCTATCTAGGAGATAATTTAGCATCTGGGTATTGATGCATTTTTCTAGGATTTTGGCCAGGGAGGAGAGTAAAGCAATGGGTCTGTATTTATTAAGTTCAGTGGAGGTCCCGCCTTTATGTATGAGTGTAACATAGGATATTTTCCAGAGTTTGGGCACATAGTATTCAACAATTTATCTGTTTATGAGAGTGGAGACTGGGATAGCAAAAGCATCTGCTGTGAGTTTCAAGAAATAGCTGTGGAGTAGGTTGGCTGCTGTTGATGAGGTTTTTAGTTTGGAGAGCATGCATTTGATTGAAGTGGTGGAAACTGTTTTGAGGGTAAAGCTTGTATTAGTGTTATTTGTGGTGAGGGGGGTAGTGAGGAAGGAACTGCCCTGTGATACTAAGGATAGAATTGAGTTCACAAAGTGGGAGTTGAATTGTGTTTCGATGGGAACTTTAGTGTCAGGGGTTGTTGGTTTGGGGGTAGCCTTTTTGGTGGATTTTAGTAGTTGGTTTACATTTTTCCAAAATTTTTGCGGGTTGTGTTGGTATTTAGTTTGTAATGTTGTGTAGCAGGATTTTGTTGTCCAGCCTAATGCATTTTTTGCAAGGTTGCGCAGTTCTTGGTATTTAGTTAGGCTTTGTGTTTCTTTGTTTTTTGATAGTAAAGCCAGGCAGTGTCTCTGGATTTGAGGATTTGTTTGGTTTCTTTACTGAGCCAGGGGTTTGTAGAGGTTCTAACCTTGATTTTGCGCAATGGAGCGACAGCATCTAGGTGTTGTAGAAATATTTTGTTGAAATATGCTACAGCCTGGTCAAGTGGGAGGGTTTTTAGGGGGGTCCAGTAACAGTTACAGAGTAAAGTGTTGAGGACCTCAGGAGAGATTTTTTTGTGTTTGTAGTGGATATATAGTTAGTGGTTTTGCATATGCTTGTTCTACTACGTATAAAGTATATTATGTTGTGGTCACTTAAGGTGTCTGGGAGACTGCCTGTGTGAGGGTACAATGTGGGGTTGTTAGTTAGGACCCAGTCAAGGATGGATTCCCTTTTAGATTTTTTATCACATCTAGTTGTAATTTGGACTAGCTGCTGGTAGCCATGGAGATTTATTAGATTACTTGGTGGTTCTGATATACAGGTGAACTAATCTAGGTTGAAGTCCCCCAAAATAAGGGTTTCTTGTGAGTATGTGGAAGAACACCAGGATAAGAAGTCTTCAAGGCTAGCAGGTGTATTACTAAGTGGAATATAGATCACAATTGTGGTAATGACCTTTTTAGGGTGAAGTTGATGTTGTGAGATAAGTATGTCCCAATTATTGAGGGAGGGGTAGGAGTTTGGTAATTGATGGACAATTAAGTTGGACTTGTACATTAAGGCAGTTCCACCCCCTTTACAAAGTGGTCTGTCTTGTCTAATGATATTGTAGTCAGGAGGGAGAACTTCTGAGTTAGCTATGTTTTTATTTAGCCAGGTTTCTGTTAAAGCAACTATGTCTGGGGAGTAGTGTGCTATTGTGGCCTGGAGTTCAGGTATTTTATTTTTGATACTTCTAATATTAATATTTAGCATTAAAAGATGGTTGGTTTTGCTGCTGTTGTTGATTTACCCAGGGATGAAGAAAGTGGGGGTGTTATGTTCTGACATTTGTGTTGGAGAAGTTTGTGTTGGACAGGATGGATTTGGGCCTGGTTTGGGGTGGATATCCCCACTTATGGTGAGCCTGGAGTTAAAATAGTTCTACAGATGTTGGAGTTTGGTGAGGAGTGTGAGAAAGTACTGTGTTTTTTTGGAGTAGGAATGAGAGCATATATGTTTAGTTCTGAATTGGTCCGTTATGTAGTTCTTGAATAACTGTGAGAAGATATTATTATAATGTGTGGTGTCTGTATACGAGAGTGCATAATGTAGTGCTGTGCTACTAAATTTCGGGATATTGCTAGAGTGATAACTTGTGGTGTTGTATAGAATTATGAGAAGTCAGACTAGACTTAGTTGTGTGATAATCATGGTTATAAAGTTTAAGTTGTTTCTAGGTGGGGGATCTGAATAGGAATTATAGGGTTGCATTATATGTGGATGGGGAAGTAGTGTGGGTAATGTAAAAAATGCCTAGTGGGAATGAGAGTGATTGGGAGTATTTTGTGTGGAACATGTTGGTGTGATATAATGTGATATGACTTGAGGAGCTGTGATTGGTGGAGGTGATGTGAGGGTGAGCTGTGGGTGTAGCTGTGATTACTATAAATGTAGAGGTAGTGGGGGTGGGATGGAATCGGGGCAAGACAGGGGAGCAGAGAGAGCCCGAGCGTTAGCGAGGGCGAACGGAGCAGGGCAGAGCCAACCAAGACAAGAGAAAAAAGTATTACTTTACAAATCTGAACACTTTAAACAAATTCCTGAGGTTTAATGGCTTACCAGCAAGCAGAATGTAATTGCTGGTGGGAGACTAGAAATTTAAAGATGGCTACATGCTCAACAGGATTCTAATATATACTTTGTATTGGGGAGGGAGATATCACAAGAGGTGTAAACCAGGTGGAATGCAAAGAAACCAGAGAGGCAATAAGTGGAAATCAGTGAACGCCTCAGAGGGGGTAAGTAATTATTCAAACTACCTGTAAAGTGAAGGAGAGAAGAGACAGCAAAGTTTATTAAGGTTGGGAGTGTGTCTTCACATTGACTTGCTGATTAGTAACCAGTTTGTGCACAGATTAGAGTAGGGAGATACATTAGCAATGAAGGGGAATGTATAGAGATGCAAATAAACAGGTGGGCCTCCAAGTGATACAAACTAAAACAGAAAGCACTGAGAGGGCTGATGATGGTTAATTTAGTCACGGGGTTGTGAATTAAATGTATACTGTCTATTGGACAGTTAGGATTACTGTACTAGCGGGGGGGAGGACACAAGGCTACAACAGTCAGTTTTATTAGCAAGCTGAGAACTACTAAGAAATACTGCTAATGTAATAGATTCACTCTCATAAAACATACAAGTAGAATGCCTGGGTGTACTGACCCTGCTCTTGGGGTTCAAAATCTATATCCTTGTTTAGTTTGCAGTACTGATTCCTTCTTATACTGTATGGGTGGAGTGGTAGCTGCAGACTGCAGATTTGCTTGAGTGTGCTCTGAAGAGAGAGAGAAAAAAGAGAGGATGAAGCTAGTAGAAGGAGACAAAGACAGGTCAAAGGAAGTAATTAGGAGATAGGAGGGTGTAAGAGATACAAATCTAAGGATAGTGTGGATAAAAGGCTTAGCAGATTACTTGAAACAAACAATTTATTGAGTTAGCGCTTTCAGAAACAAACTGTGTTTTTCCTTCTTCAGACAAGGTACTACCATTTTGCAAAGCTTATAAATGACGCATACAATGCCAATTAACTGATTGTTGAAACTAATTGAATAGTTTTAAAGTGACAGATACAATTCAGTAGATTTTAAAAAGCCAAAGGAGTACACCTTAGGCAAATACACTTGAGTCACAGAGTCCTAACTATCAATTGAACCAACATATAAGAATAGTGATGCTGTGTGTGAATATTAAAAACAATTAATAAAATTTTTGTTAAACAAATCCAATAAAAAATACTTATTAGACCATTAAAAACAAATCTTCCATGACACTAATACTTTGACTAAACTGAAGGCTCACATGTAAAACCAGTAAAACTATTATCTGTTTAAAGCCAACTTCTTTAGAAAACATTTTATAGAGACCATTTCATTTAATCCTGGGGGTAAATAAGCAGCAGTAGAAATTTGCCATTTGAGTTAATCAATTTCTAGATTAATCTGCCAAGGCCCTCCTCTAATGTCTGTATTAATTTGTTTTAACACAGAGTACTTAAAAGCATGGTCTGGAAAATCTGCGATGTGCCTAGCCAAAGCATTGTTTGTGTCCCTTTTGTTAACAGCATAAATGTGCTTATAAATGCGTGTCCTGAGCTTTCTTTCAGTCTTCCCGATATAGAAAGCTTTACAGGCCTGGCACTTGGCACAGTAAACCACTCCCTTAGATTCACACGAAAATCTACCATTAGGTTTATATACCCTCTCCCTTATTTCAAAATGGTGATTCATGTTGAGGTACTTACACTGTTGACACCTCCCGCATTTAACCATGCCTTTACTAGTACTGGGGTGTGAGTTAATGGAATATTGCAGCAACTGTTTCAAGTTCTGCCCCCTTCTAAAGGTAATCTTGGGTTTATTACCAAAAGTTTAATAGGAGGGGTCCTCCATAATGAGGGCCCAGTTCTTATAAAGAGTTTGTCTAATAAAAGAGTGGTTAAGGTTGTAGGTAACAACAAAACTTGTGTGGTGGCAGTCTTTGGTGTTACATAAAGAAATAACCCTCTGGTGAATGGGAGAGAAGTCCTCAGCCAAAGCTTGAGTTGTACCTAAAAGGGGTGTAAAATAGCCAATCTGCCTTTTAGTAATGACCTCGGAGGAGATACCAGAAACTAGGCTCAGAGGGTATCCTCTCTTAAGAAACATACGTTCAAGCTTAGAACATTCATCCATGAAATCTCTCTCATCGGAGATCATTCGGGCTGCCCTGACTAACTGCCCCTTAATCACTGCTATCTTTTGGTGGTAGGGGTGGCAGCTAGAAAAATGAAGGAAACAGTTGGAATAAGTGGGCTTCCTATAGATGGTACTTTTAAATCTTTTTCTACCCACATCCTTATGCAGACTAATGTCAAGAAAATTAATACATTCATTTTGTAGGTTGAATGTAAACTCCAAAAAATTAGTTGAAGCTGAAATTAATTCAATAAATTCTTTTTTTTTTTTTTTTTTTTTTTTTTTTTCCAATAATTCTTTTATTTTCAATAATATGAAACAATGCATACAGCAAGAATGAAAAAAAAAAACATTGTAGTAGTGAACATTAAAATGAGGCGTTGAATAATTACAGAATATAATAAGTATCCAAGCAATTTAACATAGATATAAGTGAGAAAGAGGGTAAAACATAATAAAAGCATTGTCATTGATAAAACCAAACAAACTATTATATACAGTATTTACAACATAATGTGCTGCACTTCCACTACCATAATAAAGCTTGAAGTAATAGGAGCAAAAAGCAAAAAAGAAAAAAAAAATAAGGAAAAGATATTAAAAGAATTATCATTGGTTCTCCATAAGTTAACAAGGACAAGGGTATATGATGCTTTAGATGTACTCCTAAGGAATTATTCACTAAGAACTAAATCTAAAAGTTTCTTCCATAGTTTACTAAAATAGGCTCTTTTTTTTGGACCTTTTATAATGAATTTATGTGCAGAAATATGTTTATGAGCCATTTCTTTGAATTTTCCCCAACTAAGTTTGGTGCGATCTAACCAATTGCTAGTTATGTATAGTTTAATAAGTGAACAGAGGATAATTAAAATGTGAAGTTGCATTTTTGATACTTTTGATGTAGGAATGTGAAGAATAGCTGTTTCCCACGAGAGTGTGGAGGTGTAATAGCCCATTTTTTCCAGACGGACTTTCAGAGAACACCAGAGTTTGTAAGAATGCTTGCAATACCACATAATGTGAAGCAAGTCCGCTTTCGGACATGAACAACAGGTGCAGGAGGGAGATGTATTGGCATTAAATTTATTAAGAGTTACAGGAGTATAATAAGCATTGTTGTTGAGCATCATTTGTGTATATAGGAGTTTTTTGAAAAGAGAGAGCTCTAGAGTAGATTTTATAGCTGATAATTTTTGATCCTCTGTAATGGTAGGTCCGATGGTATTCCAGTAGTTGGAGAAAAGACAGTTTGAATCGTAAATCATGTTAGTCAACAACTTGTAGGAGGATGATATTGTTTTTTTAATGCTTAAAATTGCAGAAATAACTTCAACTAGTTTGTTTAATTCCTGAGTATTGGGAGAAAAGTTAAAAAGTTGTGCCAGTATAGTTTCTCTTAGTTCTCTAAGAATAACTGTGTATTTTTTATTAGTACCCAAGATTAACCGTAACTCGGGTAAAGTTTTAGACCTATGTTTGAGAATATCCCATACATTGAGATCTTTGATGAGAGGGAATTTAGTAAGGTCAATCATTACATTGTTAATTTTAAGATTTGGGTTCTGATGCAACGGTTGTAGAAGAGGTAGAGATCTTTCCATATTGATATCTTTAATAAGATTTTGGAAAAGCCTGATTTTATGTTTCAGAGATTGAGCTAAATTACAGTTGTTCATAGAAGTAATAGATAGAAAGGGAATAGCCTGAGGGTTAATTTTGTTAGATATAACATGTTGATACCAAATTCTAACCCAGGCTAGATAATGCGTTTGTGTTTTGATGTTAAGATTTGAGATAGACCAAACTCTAATTGAGCAGATAATTTTATAGTATAATTGGAAGTTTGGAAGACTTAGCCCCTTTTTCCTTAGGGTAGGTTAGTTTAGGGTAAGCAATCCTCACTGATTTAGGGAACCAAATGAAACCAGCAATTTCTTTGTTGATTTTGGAGAAAAAATTATTATAGACTAACACATCCAAAGCATTGAGTTGAAATAGAAGTCTAGGTAGGATATTCATTTTCACAATAGCTGCTTTGGACAGGAAAGCTAAATTCATATGCTTCCATCTTTGTAAATCTTGTTGTATGTTAGACCATGTTTTTAGTAAATTATTTTGAAGTATAGAGGCTTGATTATGTACAAAATGGATACCTAAATATTTAAGGCTATATGTTATTCGGAAGGAGGATTCAGGGAAGTAAAAGGATTTATGGGAGTTAGGGTTTATTGGGAATATATGAGATTTTTTATTGTTTATTTGATAATCTGATGCGAAAGAGAATTTCTTTATGGCATCGAGAATTTTAGGTAAGTCTGTATTGGGTGACTGGAAATATAAATTGAGATCATCAGCAAACGCTGATTGTGCAACCTGTGTGTTTAGTATTTTAGGTATATTGTGATAAGTATTCTGAGTAATATAAAGAAAGAAAGGCTCAATAAAATGTTAAAAAGGAAGGGTGAGAGTGGGCACCCTTGTCTTGTTCCATTAGTGATCAAAATTGGCTCAGATCTCTGTTTGTTAATGTAAAGGTAGGTTTGGGAGTTTGTATAAAGTGTTCTAATCATATCCGAAAAGGAATTAGGCACACTGAAATGGGACAAGGTGGCAAACAGAAAATCCCAGTTAACTCTGTCGAAAGCTTTGAGGCCTAAAGTTAGCGATATTGATTTCTTCCTTTTTGGTAAATTGTATAAGGAATCCAGGGTTAACGATATCCCACGTGTGCCTATTACTCATAAAACCAGCTTGGTCAGGGGAGATTAAGGACGGGAGAACTTTTTTTAAACTACTTGCTAATATAGCAGCAAAGATCTTGATGTCAACATTTATTAACGAGATTGGTCTGTAATTGTGAGGATCTGCTTTGTCTTGTTTATTTTTTAATAGTAAAATAGTTTTCGAGTTATTCCAATGTATATCAGTAATACCTTCTTTAATAATGTAGTTAAAGACTTTCAATAGTATGGAGGAGGTGTTTGTGCAGAAAGCTTTGAAGAAGTTAGTAGTAAAGCCGTCAGGGCCCGGGGCTTTGCCTAATTTTAAATTTTTTATGATGTCCTGGACTTCTTGAATGTCGAACGGGGCGGATAAAAGGGAGATTTGGTTAGTATTAAGAGAGGGGAATTTAATAGAATTAAGAAAAGACTCCATCTGAGGCTTTAGATTATCACTTTTTTGTCCGCTATAGATTTCTGAAAAAAGTTCAAAAAACAGGTGTATTATTTCAGTATCTGATTTGTATATTTTCCCTTGGTATTGAAGGGTAGAAATTCTAGGAGCACCATTATTATTTTTTAGTATTCTTGCTAAGGTTCTTGAGGGCATTTGTGCCCATTCAGAATATGTTGCAATGAATTTCTGTTCCTGAAAGGAATAATTCTGTGAATAAAGTTCATATAGATCTTTGCGCGTCGCATTGATCTGTTCTATAGTTTGTGGGTCAGGGGATAATCTCTGACTTTTTTCCAGAGAGGAGAGTTTCAAGGATAAAGTATTTTCTTTTTTCATGTTAAGCTTTTTAAGAAAGGAAGCTTGGCTAATCAGAAAACCCCTCATTTCAGCCTTGCATGCCGCCCAATGTATGTCTGGGGGAATTTGGGACTCTGTGATATTCAAATCAAGATCTATTAACATGTTATTAATTTTTTTAATTATATCTTTATTATTTAGTAAATTATTGTTAAGTGTCCAGTTGGCAAAAGTAAAATCAGGTGTAGTGAACCTAATTATGAGAGAGATTTTGGCATGATCAGAGAAGCATCTGGGCTCGATATTAAAAGTATTTTTAAATTTGGATAAGGGGTCTGAGATTAAGAAAAAGTCAAGACGTGACCATGATTTGTGACAGTTGGAGTAAAAGGTATATAGATTTTCCTTAGTCGAAATATTACTAAAGGTAATAGTGTCTATAAGATTAAAATCAGATATAAGCTCCTCTAATGCTATAGAAGCTTGAAAGTTGTAAGAGGATGATTTGCTTGTGCGATCTAGACTGGGATCTATAACCGCATTCCAGTCCCCACCTACAATGAATAAGTGATTTGGAAATGAGTTCAGTATATTATAAATTTCTAAAATAAAAGTCTGTTGTTGTGAGCATGGACCATATAGATTTAAAAACATAACTGGTTTATCGGAGTCTGGTAGGGTAGATGTAAAGTAACACCATCTGCCGTTTGTGTCAGATTTATATTCATTAATAGTTTCCTGGAATTGTTTCAATTATGATGGCCACACCCTTCGAATTTGTGCTGTCACCAGCGCTATTATAGACCTAATCCATTTTCTATTTTTACTTTTTCCCACTCAGAATTAGATAAGTGTGTTTCCTGTAGAAAACATACGCTAGCATGAGATTTAAAAACAAGGTGTAATAGTAATTTTCTTTTTGCAGTATTTTGTAAGCCATTTATATTCCAAGAGTCAATGGACCAGCTCATGGGCGTTAAAACCAAACAAGGTATAGGCACATGATATAATTAGTATAATTAAAATAATGTGTGGGTAGATTACTTTTGTGTTGGGAAGAGTCTACCCTAGGTTTGTAAATAAAAGACGGGAGATGGAGAACCACTTCTGCTCTTTAACAGCAAAACAGTTGAATGTAAAGGAAGATGCAGCATAATACTTCTTCTGAAATAACCCGGTGCCTACCCACCCGAACCCCTTAAGTGAAGAAGTATATAGACAAACCAAAAACAACATTAACAATTCTATACATATATACAAAGAAAATCTCATCCAAAAGATTATCAGACCAGATCTCACTTCGGTGCACATAGAGCCTCCGCTTGTAGAGAGTACACCAATTTTCATGTACAGTAAGCCTGACCTAAAGTATATAAATATATATTTGTAAACCTGAACAGTTAAAAACACAGTGTATACAACAAAGAAGCTCTAAGGATACCGTACATAACATATTTGTTACTAGAATCAGCAATTCTTGTGAGAATGTAAACACAACTGTAATACCGTAACATTGGCATATCATTAACATCTTGATAAACTTATCTAACAGTATAATGTGTTACTAGAGATAAAACCCAATTAAAAGAGGTTGTGACTGTTTAATTAATGAGCTGCACATTATAGATACTTATGAAGCATGTTGAATGAAGATAAGTTTACACTGAACATATTCCAATAATAACAGAACTATTTATAACCTAAAAGTCTTGTTATATATGTGTAACCCACCCTTCATCTATGTTAACCTTTTGCTAATTTTAAGCACTTCAGGTTAATATTTAAATGATCTTAGAAATCCGATTGTAACTACCCCTAACCTATTAGAATGAAACTATAATTTATTATAACAATCTACTATCAAACTATGTAATCTGACTGTACCCATGAGTATTTTAAACATGTCTTTCTTTAATACCCATCTCTGTGTTAATGGTTATAGATGTTTATAAAAGCTATTAGCTATAACTATTACAGTAAAACTATTACAGTAAAACAGTAAAAAAGTAAGACACTAAAGGTATGTATGCAAAAATCTCCCACCCCATAAACAATATTGCTCATAGACAAAAATTCTACAAAAATGCCTTGCTCTATTTTAAGCACTGCTGCTTTCAGCAGAAAAAGTGTCTATTTCCAGTCAATAACATCTGTTCTTTATAGGACACATAACATATACTAGAATACAAGCACTCAAATTAATGTTTTACACATATCTAGCAAACTTATATGTGCACCTTAATATAAGCTTCTGTTTTCACTCAGTTTACCTATTTTGGCATAATATGCCAGCACAGCCAGAGCTCGCAACTCATTACTACAGTCTTGGCTTGATTGTTGTATGTAGACAAGCACATATTATTACAGAGAAAAAGAAGAAAAAATAAGTATTAATATACTGAAAATATCACTTAGTTGGTTAAATTGCACTGACCAGCTGCACTACATACAAAAAGTCACTTCCTGACTTTTAGTACATGAACATTAAGCAGTTTAGTGTTTATTGTAGTGTGTGTTTGTGCCTTTAAACTGCATAATTTTGTACATACTGGGGCAAGGGACTCTGCTTGTTAAAACTTCAGTAGCCCTAACAGCAAGAGCTGATCGCTAACCAAAACTATACAATGGAATATAAAAAAAACAGTATGCAGAGTTTTTTTTTTCTTTTTTTAACATAGAGCGCTGCAAGCGCGATCGATGGGGGAATAAATTCACTGGCGCGCATATTGTAGAGTCACAGCAAAGGATTTCCCGCTGGGAACCTCGCGGCGAAGTTACGTTCCTTGTTGACACGTGGATCTACCTTTAAACGGAAAAAAGACTGTTTTAAGTAATTTAAACAGTCCTGGACCTGCTAAACATCTTTTTAAAACGCTGGATAACAAGCGACTGTATAGCTGAAGCCTCCGGTGAGTAGATTACAATTAAGAGAAGTACATCTGTAGAAACGCTGTTGGAAGTTTGTGAGTTTATGCTAGATCAGGAATCTTGGTAAATACTTGTTGAAATGGCTCTCTTGCTTCAATTAGGGATGTTATAGTGTATTTAATATCGCTTTGGTAGAAAATCAGTGTGCTTGAAAACGATTTGAAACCTAATGTTTCTCTTGATGAGGTCTGAGCAGAACGGGGCTAGTTTCGGTCTGCTTTCTTTAATGGAGACAGGTAAATCTAGTGTGAAGTTTATTTTATGCTTGTTCCACGTAAAATTTTTATTTTTTTGCTGCATAAAGGATCTGTTGAGTGGTTTGGAAGTTAAGTAATCTTGTGTATACTTGGCGAGGGGCTGTAGCATCTTGTCTTTTATGCAATGCACGGTGTGCTCTCTCAATTATTATGGTGTCTCTTCCTTCTTCTGAGTGTAAAAGTGATTCAAATATTTGTTTTGTTATAGTAAGCAGGCCTTGGCTGTCATAGCTTTCAGGGAGACCTCTTATTAAAATATTATTGGCCTGCTCCTAGCTTCAAGATCTGTAAGTTTTGACTGCAGATCTGACAAGGAGGCTGTTTTGGCACGTAGTTCTTCTGATATAGACTGTATTTGGAACTCATTAGATTGTACTTTTTGTTCAAGTGTGTCTACCCTGTCCACAATTTGATTGATAGATTTTCCTATGGTTGAAAGTTGTTCCGAGAAACTTTGTATAGCTGAGTGGATGGGCTGAAGGGCCTGTTTAAGTTCTTCCATGTGAAAGCCGGGATCTTCTTTGTTACTTGTGTCACTTTTTGAGGATTCAGTATTTTGTTTATTTGTTCTCTGCCTTTTTGAGAGAGCCTCCTTTTCAGGAGAAAAAATTGCTGATGCTTTAGCTTTTATTGTTTGAGTATCCATTGTAATAGAGTCATTTGTTGTTTTAATCTGCCTAGCCATGAGGAGCCGGAGTTATTACAGACAGCAGTAGGCCTCCCTGAATCACTTTGGGAAGAGAAAAAGAAAAAAAGAAAAAACCACTGTGAGAGAGCCAGAGAGGATGAGAGTCTGTTTTGCATTTTTCCCACTTCCAAGGTAATGCAAGTTCCGCAAATATGAAGGTAAAGCAGCTCTTTTTGGAGTAAGTATATCTTAAGAAAAGTATTTGAGGTGAGGAGCTCTGTGCATAAGCTGTTCACTAGTCGACCACCATTTTGGAATCCCTAATTCAATAAATTCTTGAACACCTTCAGTCGGCCCTTTCCACAAAATGAACATATCATCTTGGTACCTTGTGTACCATGCTATGTTTTCTTTAAACACAGCCGTTTTAAAGAGGAAGGTGGTCTCCCAATGAGCCATTATGCAGTTGGCAAAACTGCCACCACAGGGGGATCCCATCGCCACCCCTGATTTTTGCAAGAAGATCTCTCCCTCAAGCCACATAAAGTTGTTACTCAACACTAAATCTAACAAGGAGGTGACGACATAAATGATATTATTGTCGCATTTCCTTGCAGACATAAAATCCCTAATCCACTCAATCCCCAAATCCTGGGGAATCACTGTGTAGAGTTCCTTTACGTCTGCTGTCAACATTTTGTAATCTTCCTTGAAAGGGATGGTCGCAAGATGGGTTAAAAAACTCCAAGAGTCCTTGCAAATTTGGAGCTCACTCTCAACTAGGGGCCTTAGGATGCTGTCCACATACTTGGCACAACCATAAGAAATGGACCCACGTCCGTCAACAATGGGTCTAAAAGGGGAGTCAATAATCCGCTTATGGATTTTAGGAATGCCAAATAGGGATGCCATTCTGGGGGCTGGCATAGTCAGAAAATGGAACAACTCTAAGTCAATAGCCTTTTCAATAAAAAGTTCATCTAAAGCAGCCCTAAACTTAGCGTAAGCCACATTAACCTCATTAAGACAAACTTGTTGGTAAGGCGAATTTTTAAGATATTCGGTCATACATGCCATACATGTACTGTGATTCATACAAACTAGGCCCCCTCCCTTGTCCAGTTTCATAATCCTGATTTTACAATCAATCAGCAATTTAATAAAATCACGCTCATTTTGAGTGATGTTATAACAGTGTTTTGTGGTTCTTAAACCTGAATCAGCACAAGCCCTAAAATCCAACTCACACATTTTCTCAAAAGCCAAAATATTAGGGTGCAGAGGTGGGTTAAAGGTACTTGAAACACGCAAAAAGTTGGCAAGGGAGGGGGACGGACCCAAAACAGCATTGAGGTTAATTTTTATGCATAAAAAGTTTCAAATCCACAATGGAATCTACTATGTTCATCCTTGAATCTGGAACGAAAGATAAACCCAAGGCAAAAAAGTCAATAATGTCTTGTGGGAAAGTCATGTCAGAATAATTATAAATAAAAAAGTCACCAGTAGAGTTAGGCAGCACTTGGGGTTCTAAAAACCCCTCTGCTACTACCTCCTGCGCTGGTTCCTTCGCTTATGCAGCGTCCTTGTTGGTTGGACACTCTCGGATTGTTCTGCCCATTGCCCTGATGTAAGTGAAAACACTGTTGCATGGACGTCGAGGGCTGGTTAGACTGAGCAGAATTGTCTGTGTTTCTATTTTGGTTCCTATTAACAGCAGCTCGAGTGTTAGCAGCAGAGAAGGTGTTAGAATTATTTGCATTGTTCCTAATTCTTTCACTTCGTCTGGGCACATTTTCCTCATTGAAACTGTCCAGCTCTTGATCCCCATTCTCACCCGGTGTGTCCTGATCCACATTGTGTGTACTCAGAAAATTGTTAACCAAAACAGGTGGGGGTGGGGGATAGGCAGTCCCAGAAGAATACTGCTGAGCGTCTCTTAAAATTTTCTTTTTCTTAGCTGAAGCCAGCTTGATAATAGTAGCCTCAATACTGTTGAAAATCCTTAAATAGTCATACTTGTAGCGAGGAAAATCAACATTGGATGTGATGTCAAACTCCATCTGTTCTAATTCAGCTTTAAAAATAGCCACCTGAACTTGGTACTGCTTAACCATTAATTTAATAAAATCAAAACCTTGTTTGTTAAACAGCTCAATAAGTTCCAAGTGGAATTCAGACTGGTTTACCAGCCCAACAGGATAGCGCCATTGTCTAAGCCCCTTCGGAATAATTTCTTTCTTAAGGCATTCTTCTAAATAGGAAATTTTTACCTGCAGCTTTCTGCAGCGAAAAAGTTTGTAATCAAATGCATTAATAGTATTGGAAAGATTAGAGGGCATGTTATCTGAAAAAATAGTGGCGTTAGTTGAAACAGTATTGCCAAAAAAGTTTTCTTTACCTAAAAAGCTTCCTAGCGTTGGTGGCAAATCATTTGAAATCACATGGTTGTCAGTATTCGCAACAAAATGAGAGCCTTCATTCAAAGGTGTTTTCAGCGGTGCCTCGATGTTACCACTTAAAACGCCCACAGACCTTAGACTGCCTTCAGCATTGTTTCTGTTGGAAGAAACAAGCAAGATTCCACTGCTCACATTAGAAAGTGGGAGAGACCTCCCAGAACAGCTCAAACCAGGAAGTTGTTGTGCACTAGGTTGCTGCACACAAGGATTCTGTAAAACAGGACTCCGTTGCCTGGCTGCCTCAGCCAAGCCATCTACTTTATTGAGTTAGCGCTTTCGGAAACTCAAATGGCAAATTTCTACTGCTGCTTATTTACCCCCAGGGTTAAACGAAATGGTCTCTATAAAATGTTTTCTAAAGAAGTTGGCTTTAAACAGATAATAGTTTTACTGGTTTTACATGTGAGCCTTCAGTTTAGTCAAAGTATTAGTGTCATGGAAGATTTGTTTTTAATGGTCTAATAAGTATTTTTTATTGGATTTGTTTAACAAAAATTTTATTAATTGTTTTTTAATATTCACACACAGCATCACTATTCTTATATGTTGGTTCAATTGATACTTAGGACTCTGTGACTCAAGTGTATTTGCCTAAGGTGTACTCCTTTGGCTTTTTAAAATCTACTGAATTGCATCTGTCACTTTAAAACTATTCAATTAGTTTCAACAATCAGTTAATTGGCATTGTATGTGTCATTTATAAGCTTTGCAAAATGGTAGTACCTTGTCTGAAGAAGGAAAAACAGTTTCCGAAAGCGCTAACTCAATAAATTGTTTGTTTCAAGTAATCTGCTAAGCCTTTGGTGCTTTTGATTCTTAGTTTGTGTGTTTGCCTTTTTGTCTAGATAGTGTGGATAAAGCAGGAGAATAGATGCTACTGCTACCGTTTGAGAGTAGTAGTAGCTCTGTTCAGTGCTGAACATTGTTGCTGAGTATGTGATGCCATTTACTGTTAGCTCTGTGCAGTACTGGTCATTGTTACTGAGTATGTGATGTCATTCACTATTAGCTTTGTGCAGTGCTGGACATTGTTACTGAGTATGTGATGTAATTTACTATTAGCTCTGCGAAGTGCTGGACATTGTTCGCGAGTATGTGATGTTATTTACTATTAGCTCTGTTCAGGGATGAACATTGTTACTGTGTATGTGATGTCATTTACTATTAGCTCTGTGCAGTGCTGGTCATTGTTACTGAGTATGTGATGTCATTTATTATTAGCTCTGTGCAGGGTTTGACATTGTTACTGTGTATGTGATGCCATTGACTATTAGCTTTGTGCAGTGATGGGCATTGTTTCTGAGTATTAGATGTCATTTACTATTAGCTCTGTTCAGTGCTGGACATTGTTTCTGAGTATGTGATGTCATTTACTGTTTGTTCTGTGCAGTGCTGAACATTGTTACTGAGTATGTGATGTCACTTACTATTAGCTCTGTGCAGTGTTGCGCATTGTTACTGAGTATGTGATGTAATTTAATATTAGCTCCGTGCAGTGCTGGGTATTGTTATTGAGTATGTGATACCCTTTACTATTAGCTGTGGGCAGTGCTGGACATTGCTCTTAAGAGCTAATCAGTCTCCAGAGCCATGGACAAGGGTAAGGTGGTCCACACAGCCTATCTAGACCTTGCCATGGCCTTTGACACCATCCCCCACTCTGGAATCATAGATAAACTTACTAAGTTAGGCATTAATCCCTATGTCACCCGATGGGTTGCTAAATGGCTTACTGAAAGAACTCACACTGTAAAAGTAGCCGACTCCAAATCCAGCTCCAGACAAGTGACAAGTGGAGTACCTCAGGGTTCAGTCCTGGGGCCGCTCTTGTTTGGCATCTACTTCTCTGAAGTACAGGTCAACACTAAGGGACTCTGGCTAACAAAGTTTGCAGATGACTGCAAACTGGGAGCCATTATTGAATCCCCAAATGATGTGGATACTCTACAAAAGTGCCTTACAGAAACAGATGCTTGGTGCCAGAGCCATGGGCTCAAGCTCAATGCCAAGAAATGTATTGTTATCCCTTTGGGAAAAACATGTATCCATGAATTACCATATAGGTGGCAGTACACTAAACACAGAAAGTGTGATAAAAGACTTAGGGACACAGGTGGACAGTGGTCTCACCTTCGATAACCACATCGCCACAACAGTCAGGAAATCCTTCTATGTGGCACACCTCATCACGAAGGGCTTTTCATCCAGAAAAAAAGGAGGTCATTGTCCCACTGTACTCATCCCTCATTAGACCCATTATAGAATACAACGCCCCATTTGGTATGTACCTCTCAAGACATCTGCAACAACTGGAAAGGCCTCAGAAATACCTCACTAAAAGAATCACAGGCCTAAAGCAGATGCCCTGTGCTGACTGCCTTAAAAAACTTCAGCTATACTCTGTCGCATATCGTCTACTCAGAGGCGATCTCTGCTTAACATACAAGGCCATGTCAAACCCAGAGCTGTTGGACATGCTACACTTAAAGAAATCCCAATCCCTCAGAGCTACACGCTCCAGGGATCTAAACCTTGTCATCACAATAAACAAAACATGCTGGAGGGATAGGTTCCTGACCCAGAGACTCCCCAGACTCTGGAATAGATTGCCCATACATGTCAAGCAGAGTGCCTCTTTGGACCTCTTCAAGAGGAACCTTGATGATTGGATGGGAGAAAGGAAATTCACCCCAGGGATCACGTCAGTCACCCTGCTAGACAGGGGTCCAGGAAAGTAAATAATGTGGGAAGAAATAGCCAGGGAATTGTTATGGCTAGGCATGTATAGGCCCTAGGGCTGATAGCCCAGTACCGACCTATGAACCTATGAACCTAAGTATGTGATGTCCATTACCAGTAGCTCTGTGCAGTGCTGGTCATTGTTACTGTGTATGTGATGCCATTGATATTAGCTTTGTGCAGTGATGGGCATTGTTTCTGAGTATGTAATATTACTTACTATTAGCTCTCTGTACTGAAACACATTGTTCCTGAGAATGTGACATAACTTACTTTTAGCTCTGTGCAGTGCTGGACATTGTTCCTGAGTATGTGATATTAATTACTATTAGCTCTTTGCAGTGCTGGACATTGTTCCTGAGTATGTGATGTAATTTACTATTAGCTCTGTGCAGTGCTGGACATTGTTTCTGAGTATGTGATGTCATTTACTATTAGCTCTGTGCAGTGCTGGTCATTGTTACTGTGTATGTGATGCCATTGACTATTAGCTTTGTGCAGTGATGGGCATTGTTTCTGAGTATGTGATGCAACTTACTATTAGCTCTGTGCAGTGCTGAGCATTGTTACTGAGAATGTGATGTCATTTACTTTTATCTCTTCAGTGCTGTACATTGTTACTGAGTATGTGATGTCATTTACTATTAGCTCCAGGCAGTGCCAGGCATTATTCTTGAGTATGTGATATCACTTAGTATTAGCTCTGTACAGTGCTGGGCATTGTTCCTGAGTATGTAATATTACTTACTATTAGCTCTCTGTACTGCAACACATTGTTCCTGAGAATGTGACATAACTTACTTTTAGCTCTGTGCAGTGCTGGACATTGTTACTGAGTATGTGATATTAATTACTATTAGCTCTTTGCAGTGCTGGACATTGTTCCTGAGTATGTGATGTAATTTACTATTAGCTCTGTGCAGTGCTGGACATTGTTACTGAGTATGTGATCTCCATTACTATTAGCTGTGTTGAGTGCTGTGCATTGTTTCTGAGTATGTGATGTCATTTACTATTAGCTCTGTGCAGTGCTGGTCATTGTTACTGTGTATGTGATGCCATTGACTATTAGCTTTGTGCAGTGATGGGCATTGTTTCTGAGTATTAGATGTCATTTACTGTTTGTTCTGTGCAGTGCTGAACATTGTTACTGAGTATGTGATGCCACTTACTTTTAGCTCTGTGCAGTGTTGCGTATTGTTACTGAGTATGTGATGTAATTTAATATTAGCTCTGTGCAGTGCTGGGTATTGTTATTGAGTATGTGATACCCTTTACTATTAGCTGTGGGCAGTGCTGGACATTGTTCTTGAGTATGTGATGTCCATTACTAGTAGCTCTGTGCAGTGCTGCACATTGGTACTGAGTATGTGATTTCATTTATTATTAGCTCTGTGCAGTCTTGGACATTATTAGCTCACAGTAGTACTAGACATGGTTCCTGAGTATCTGATGTCCTTTACTATTAGCTCCCAGTAGCACTAGACATGGTTCCTGAGTATCTGATGTCCTTTACTATTAGCTTGCTGCAGTAGTGGGCATTATTACTGTGTCCGTGATGTCATTTACTATTAACTCTGTGCAGTGCTGAGCATTGTTACTGAGTATACAATGTCATTTATTATTACCTCTGTGCAGTGCTGAGCATTGTTACTGAGTATGTGATGCAACTTACTAATAGCTCTGTGCAGTGCTGAGCATTGTTACTGAGAATGTGATGCCATTTACTTTTATCTCTTCAGTGCTATACATTGTTACTGAGTATGTGATGTCATTTACTATTAGCTCCAGGCAGTGCCAGGCATTATTCTTGAGTATGTGATATCACTTAGTATTAGCTCTGTATAGTGCTGAGCATTGTTCCTGAGTATGTAATACTACTTAAATTATCTCTCTGTACTGCAACACATTGTTCCTGAGAATGTGATATAACTTACTTTTAGCTCTGTGCAGTGCTGGACATTGTTCCTGAGTATGTGATATTAATTACTATTAGCTCTTTGCAGTGCTGGACATTGTTCCTGAGTATGTGATGTCATTTACTATTAGCTCTGTGCAGTGCTGGACATTGTTACTGAGTATGTGATCTCCATTACTATTAGCTGTGTTGAGTGCTGGGCATTGTTTCTGAGTATGTGATGTCATTTACTATTAGCTCTGTGCAGTGCTGGACATTGCTTTTGAGTATTTGGTGTCATTTACTATTAGCTTTGTGCAGTGCTGGACATAGTTTCTGAGTATGTGATTTACTATTAGCTCTGGGCAGTGCTGGGCATTGCTACTGAGCATGTGATGTCATTTACTATTAGCTCTGTGCAGTGCTGGACATTGTTCTTGAGTATGTGATGTCCTTTACTTTTAGCTCTGTGCAGTGATGGACATTGTTAGTGAGTATGTGATGTCATTTACTATTAGCTTTGTGCAGTGCTGGGCATTTTTACTGAGTATGTGATGTCATTTACTATTAGCACTGTGCAGTGTTTGGCATTGTTACTGAGTATGTGAGGTCATTTACTATTAGCACTGTGCAGTGCTAAACGTTATTACTGAGTATGTGCTGTGCAGTGCTGAACATTGTTACTGAGTATGTGATGTCATTTAATATTAGCTATTTCCAGTGGTGGACATTGTTACTGAGTATGTGATGTCATTTAATATTAGCCATTTGCAGTGGCGGACATTGTTACTTAGTATGTGATGTCATTTACAATTAGGTCTGTGCAGTGCTGGACATTGTTACTGAGTATCAGACATCCTTTACTATAAGCTCTGTGCAGTGCTGAGCATTGTTACTGATCCTGCGCTGTGCTGTGATGAAAATTGTTACTGAGCATGTGATGTCATTTAAAATAAGCTCTTTGCAGTGCTGGACATTGCTACTTAGTATGTGAGGTAATTTACTATTCGATCTGTGCAGTCCATGACATTGTTACTGAGTATGAGACATCCTTTACTATAAGCTCTGTGCAATGCTGGGCATTGTTACTGAGCATGTGCTGTGCTGCTCTGAACATTGTTACTGAGTATGTGATGTCATTTAATATTAGCACTTTGCGGGCATTGTTACTGAGTATGTGATGTCCTTTACTATTAGCTCTATGCAGTGATGAAAAGATTTACTGAGTATGTGACATCCTTTACTATTAGCTCTGTGGGGTGCTGGGCATTCTTACTGAGTATGTGATGTCATTTACTATTAGCTCTGTGCAGTGCTGGGCATTGTAAATGAGTATGTGCTGTCCTGTACTATTAGCTCTGTGCAGTACTGGACTTTGTTACTGAGTATGTGATGTCATTTACTATTAGCTGTGGGCAGTGCTGGACATTGTTCCTGAGTATGTTTTGTCCTTTACTCTTAGCTCTATGCAGTGCTGGACATTGTTACTGAGTATGTGGAGTCCTTTACTGGACAGAGCTAAAAGTAAAGAACATCACATACTCAAGAACAATGTCCAGCACTGCCCACAGCTACTAGTAAAGAGTCCTTTACTATTAGCTTGTGTGCAGTGCTGGGCATTGTTTCTTAGTATGTGATGTCCTTTACTATTAGCTCTGTGCATTGATGAACATTTTACTGAGTATGTAATGTCATTAAGATGTCCTTTACTATTAACTCTGTGCAGTGCTGGACATTGTTACTGAGTATGTGATGTCCTTTACTATTAGCTCTGTGCAGTGCTGGACATTGTTACTGAGTATGTGATGTCATTTACTATTAGCTCTGTGCAGTACTGAGCATTGTTACTGAGTATGTGATGTCATTCACTATTAGCTCTGTGCAGTGCTGAATATTATTACTGAGTATGTGATGCCATTTACTATTAGCTCTGTGCAGTGCTGGACATTATTACTGAGTATGTGATCTCCTTTCCTATTAGCTCTGTGCAATGCTGGGCATTGTTTCTGAGTATGTGATGTCATTTACTATTAGCTCTGTGCAGTGCTGGGCATTGTTTCTGAGTATTTGATGTCATTTACTATTAGCTTTGTGCAGTGTTGGACATTGTTTCTGAGTATGTGATGTCATTTACTATTAGCTCTGGGCAGTGCTGGACATTGTTACTGAGTTTGTGATGTCATTAACTAATAGCTCTGAGCAGTGCTGGATATTGTTACTGAGCATGTGATGTCATTTACTATTAGTTCTGTGCAGTGTTGGGCATTGTTACTGAGCATGTGATGTCTCTTACTAATAGCTCTGTGCTGTACTGGACACTGTCAATGAGTATGTGATGTCATTTACTATTAGCTCTGTGAAGTGCTGAACATTGTTACTGAGTATGTGATGTCATTTACAATTAGCTCTGTGCAGTGCTGGACATTGTTACTGAGTATTTGATGTCACTTACTATTAGCTTTGTGCAGTGCTGGGCATTGTTACTGAGTGTGTGATGTCATTTACTATTAGCTCTGAGCAGTGCTGGACATTGTAACTGAATATGTGATAGCCTTTACTCTTAGCTTTGTGCATTGCTGGACATTGTTTCTGAGAATGTGATGTCATTTACTACAAACTCTACACAGTGCTGGGCATTGTTACTGGATATGTGATGTAATTTACTATTAGCTCTGTGCAGGCCTGGGCATTGTTCCTGAGCATGTAATGTCACTTACTATTCACTCTGTGCAGTGCTGAGCATTGTTCCTGAATATGTGATGCCATTTACTACTAGCTCTGTGAAGTGCTGGACATTGTTACTGAGTATGTGATGTCATTCACTATGAGGTCTGTGCACTGCTGGGCATTGTTACTGAGTATGTGATTTCATTTACTATTAGCTCTGTGCAGTGCTGAACATTGTTACTGAGTATTTGATGTCACTTACTATTAGCTCTGTGCAGTGCTGGACATTGTTTCTGAGTATGTGATGTCATTTACTATTAGCTGTGTGCAGTTCTGAACATTGTTACTTAGTATGTGATCTCCTTTAGTATTAGTGCTGTGCAGTGCTGGACATTGTTACGGAGTATGCAATGTCATTTATTATTAGCTCTGTGCAGTGCTGGCCATTGTTACTGAGTATGTGATGTTATTTGCTATTTGTTCTGTGCAGTGCTGGGCACTGAGTATGTGATGTCATTTACTATTAGCTCTGTGCAGTGCTGAACATTGTTACTAAGTATGGGATGTCATTTTCTATTAGCCCTGTGCAGTGCTGAGCATTGTTTCTGAGTATATGATGTAATTTACTATTAAATCTGTGCAGTGCTGGACATTGTTACTGAGTTAGTGACGTCCTTTTCTATTAGCTTTTTATGGTTAGCTCTCTGCAGAGATGAGCATTGTTACTGAGTATGTGACATCCTGTACCATTAGCTATGTGCAGTGCTGGACATTGTTATTGAGTATGTGAAGTCATTTACTATTAGTTATGTGCAGTGCTGAACATTGTTACTAAGTATGGCATGTCATTTACTATTAGCTCTGTGCAGTGCTGAGCATTGTTTCTGAGTATGTAATGTCATTTACTATTAAATCTGTGCAGTGCTGGACATTGTTACTGAGAAAGTGATGTCCTTTTCTATTAGCACATTACTATTAGCTCTGTCCAGTGCTGAACATTGTTACTGAGTATGTGATATCCTTTACTATTTGCTCTGTGCTGTGCTGAACATTGTTACTGAGTATGTGATGTCACTAACTATTAGCTCTGTGCAGTGCTGGTCATTGTTACTGAGTATATCATGTCATTTATTACTAGCTCTGTGCAGTGCTGAAAATTGTTACTGAGTATGTGATGTCACTTACTATTAGCACTGTGCAGTGCTGGACATTGTTACTGTGTATGTGATGTCATTTACTATTAGCTCTGTGAAGTGCTGGACATTGTTTCTGAGTATGTGATGTCCTTTACTATTAGCTGTGTGCAGTGCTGAACATTGTTACTTAGTATGTGATCTCCTTTAGTATTAGTGCTGTGCAGTGCTGGACATTGTTATGAAGTATGTGATGTAATTTATTATTAGCTCTGTGCATTACTGGCCATTGTTACTGAGTATGTGATGTTATTTGCTATTTGATCTGTGCAGTCCTGTACACTGAGTATTTGATGTCATTTACTATTAGCTCTGTGTAGTGGTGAACATTGTTACTATTCTATTAGCCCTGTGCAGTGCTGAGCATTGTTTCTGAGTATATGATGTAACTATTAAATCTGTGCAGTGCTGGACATTCTTACTGAGTTAGTGACGTCCTTTTCTATTAGCTCTTTACTGTTAGCTCTCCGCAGAGCTGAGCATTGTTACTGAGTATGTGATATCCTGTACCATTAGCTATGTGCAGTGCTGGACATTGTTATTGAGTATGTGAAGTCATTTACTATTAGTTATGTGCAGGGCTGAACATTGTTACTAAGTATGGGATGTCATTTACTATTATCTCTGTGCAGTGCTGGGCATTGTTACTATGTGATGTAACTAACTATTAGCTCTGTGCAGTGCTGGTCATTGTTACTGAGTATGTCATGTCATTTACTACTAGCTCTGTGTAGTGCTGAAAATTGTTACTGAGTATGTGATGTCACTTACTATTAGCACTGTGTGGTGCTGGGTATTGTTACTGAGTATGTGATACCCTTTACTATTAGCTGTGGGCAGTGCTGGACATTGTTCCTGAGTATGTGATGTCCTTTACTATTAGCTCTGTGCAGTGCTGGACATTGTTAGTGAGTATGTGATGTCATTTACTATTAGCTTTGTGCAGTGGTGGGCATTGTTACTGAGTATGTGATGTCATTTACTATTAGATCTGTGCAGTGCTAAACATTATTACTGAGTATGTGCTGTGCAGTGCTGAACATTGTTACTGAATATGTGATGTCATTTAATATTAGCTATTTGCAGTGGTGGACATTGTTACTGAGTATGTGATGTCATTTACTATTAGCTCTGTGCAGAGCTGGACATTGTTACTGAGTATCAGACATCATTTACTATAAGCACTGTGAAGTGCTGGGCATTGTTACTGATCATGAGCTGTGCTGTGATAAAAATTGTTACAGAGTATGTGATGTCAATTAATATTAGCTCTTTGCAATGCTGGGCATTGTTACTGAGTATATGATGTAATTTACTATTAGCTCAGTACAGTACTGGACATTGTTACTGAGTATGAGAAATCCTTTACTATAAGCTCTGTGCAGTGCTGGGCATTGTTACTGAGCATGTGCTGTGCTGCTCTGAACATTGTTACTGAGTATGTCATGTCATTTAATATTAGCGCTTTGCAGTGCTGCACATTGATGCTGAGTATGTGATGTCATTTACTATTAGCTCTTTGCAGTGCTGGACATTGTTACTGAGTATGATAAATCCTTTACTATAAGCTCTGTGCAGTGCTGGGCATTGTTACAGAGCATGTGCTTTGCTGTGATGAACATTGTTACTGAGTATGTGATGTCCTTTACTATTAACTCTGTGCAGTGATGAAAATTTGTACTGAATATGTGAGGTCATTTAATATTAGCTCTTTAAAGTGCTGGGCATTGTTACTGAGTATGTGATGTCATTTACTATTAGCTCTGTGCAGTGTTGGACATTGTTACTGAGTATGTGATCTCCTTTACTATTAGCTCTGTGCAATGATGGACATTGTTTCTGTTTATGTGATGCCATTTACTATTATCTCTGTGAAGTGCTGGGCATTGTTTCTGAGAATTTGATGTAATTTACTATTAGCTCTGTGCAGTGCTGGGCATTGATTCTGAGTATGTGATGTCCTTTACTATTAGCTCTGTGCAGTGCTGGACATTGTTAGTGAGTATGTGATGTCATTCACTATTAGCTTTGTGCAGTGCTGGGCATTGTTACTGAGTATGTGATGTCATTTACTATTAGCTCTGTGCAGTTTTTGGCATTGTTACTGAGTATGTGAGGTCATTTACTATTAGCTCTCTGCAGTGCTAAACATTATTACTGAGTATGTGCTGTGCAGTGCTGAACATTGTTACTGAGTATGTGATGTCATTTAATATTAGCTCTGTGCAGTTCTGAGCATTGTTTGATGTTATTTACTAATAGCACTGTTCAGCGCTAGACATTCTTTCTGGGAAATGTCCTTTACTATTAGTTATTTGCAGTGCTGGACAGTGTTACGGAGTATGTGATATCACTTACTATTAGCTCTGTGCAGTGCTGGACATTGTTACTGAGTATGTGATGTCATTTAATATTATCTCTGTGCAGTGCTGGGTATTGTTACTGAGTATGTGATACCCTTTACTATTAGCTGTGGGCAGTGCTGGACATTGTTCTTGAGTATGTGATGTTCTTTACTTTTAGCTCTGTGCAGTGCTGGACATTGTTAGTGAGTATGTGATGTCATTTACTATTAGCTTTGTGCAGTGCTGGGCATTGTTACTGAGTATGTGATGTCATTTACTATTAGCTCTGTGCAGTGCTAAACATTATTACTGAGTATGTACTGTGCAGTGCTGAACATTGTTACTGAATATGTGCTGTCATTTAATATTAGCTCTTTGCAGTGGTGGACATTGTTACTGAGTATCAGACATCCTTTACAATAAGCTCTGTGAATTGCTGGGCATTGTTACTGAGCATGTACTGTGCTGTGCTGTGATGAACATTCTTACTGAGTATGTGATGTCATTTAATATTAGCTCTTTGCAGTGCTGGACATTGTTACTGAGTATGTGATGTAATTTACTATTAGCTCTGTGCAGTACTGGACATTGTTACTGAGTATGAGACATCCTTTACTATAAGCTCTGTGCACTGTTGGGCATTGTTACTGAGTATGTGCTGTGCTGTGCTGCTCTGAACATTGTTACTGAGTATGTGACGTCATTTAATATTAGCACTTTGCAGTGCTGGGCATTGTTACTGAGTATGTGATGTCATTAACTATTAGCTCTGTGCAGTGCTGGGCAATGTTACTAAGCATGAGATGCCATTTGCTATTAGCTCTGTGCAGAGCTGGACATTGTTACTGAGTATGTGATGCCATTTACTATTAGCTCTGTGCAGTGATGGACATTATTACTGAGTATGTGATCTCCTTTCCTATTAGCTCTGTGCAATGCTGGGCATTGTTTCTGAGTATGTGATGCCATTAATTATTAGCTATGAGCAGTCCCGGGTATTGTTTGTGAGTATTTGATGTAAATTACTATTAGCTCTGTTTAGTGCTGGACATTGTTTCTGAGTATGTGGTGCCATTTACTATTTGCTCTGTGCAGTGCTGGACATTGTTCCTGAGTATGTGATTATAACTTACTATTAGCTCTGTGCAGTGTGGGACATTGGTACTGAGTATGTGATGTCCTTTACTATTAGCTCTGTGCAGTGCTGGACATTGTTACAGAGTATGTGATATTATTTACTATTAGCTCTGTGAAGTGCTTTGCATTGTTAATGAGTTTGTGATGTCATTTACTATTAGCTCTGTACAGTGCTGGGCATTGTTGCCGAGTATGTGATGTCATTTCTTATTAGCTCTGTGCAGTGTTAGGCATTATTACTGAGTACATAATATCATTTACTTTTAGCTATGTTCAGTACTGAACAATGTTACTGAGTATGTGATGGCATTTACTATTAGCTCTATACAGTGCTGGTCATTGTTACTGAGTATGTGATGTCATTTATTATTAGCTGTGTGCATTGCTGGACATTGTTAGCGAGTATGTGATGTCATTTACTATTAGCTTTGAGCAGTGCTGGGCATTGTTACTGAGTATGTGAGGTCATTTAATATTAGCTCTTTGCAGTGCTGGACATTGATACTGAGTATGTGATGTCATTTACTATTAGCTCTGTGCAATGTTGGACATTGTTACTGAGTATGAGAAATCCTTTACTATAAGCTCTGTGCAGTGCTGTGCATTGTTACTGAGCATGTGCTGTGCTGTGATGAACATTGTTACTGAGTATTTGATGTCATTTAATATTAGCTCTTTGCAGTGCGGGGCATTGTTACTGAGAATGTGATGTCATTTACTATTAGCTCTGTGCAGTGTTGGACATTGTTACTGAGTATGAGAAATCCTTCACTATTAACTCTGTGCAGTGATGAAAATTTGTACTGAGTATGTGAGGTCATTTAATATTAGCTCTTTGCAGTGCTGAACATTATTACTGAGTATGTGATGTAATTTACTGTTAGCTCTGTGCAGTGTTGGACATTGTTACTGAGTATGTGATCTCCTTTACTATTTGCTCTGTGCAATGATGGACATTGTTTCTGAGTATGTGTTGCCATTTACTATTAGCTCTGTGAAGTGCTGGGCATTGTTTCTGAGAATTTGATGTCATTTACTATTAGCTCTGTGCAGTGCTGGACATTGTTACTGAGTATGTGATGTCATTTAATATTATCTCTGTGCAGTGCTGGGTATTGTTACTGAGTATGTGATACCCTTTACTATTAGCTGTGAGCAGTGCTGGACATTGTTCCTGAGTATGTGATGTCCTTTACTATTAGCTCTGTGCAGTGCTGGACATTGTTAGTGAGTATGTGATGTCATTCACTATTAAATTTGTGCAGTGCTGGGCATTTTTACTGAGTATGTGATGGAATGTACTATTAGCTCTGTGCAGTTTTTGGCATTGTTACTGAGTATGTGCTGTGCAGTGCTGAACATTGTTACTGATTATATGATGTCATTTAATATTAGCTCTGTGCAGTTCTGAGCATTGTTTGATGTTATTTACTAATAGCACTGTGCAGCGCTAGACATTCTTTCTGAGAATGTGATGTCCTTTGCTATTAGTTCTTTCAGTGCTGGACAGTGTTACTGAGTATGTGAGGTCATTTACTATTAGCTCTGTGCAGTGCTTTGCATTGTTAATGAGTGTGTGATGTCATTTACTATTAGCTCTGTACAGTGCTGGGCATTGTTACCGAGTATGTGATGTCATTTAATATTAGCTCTGTGCAGTGTTAGGCATTGTTACTGAGTATGTAATGTCATTTACTATTAGCTCTATTCAGTGCTGAACATTGTTACTAAGTATGTCATGTCATTTACTATTAGCTTTGTGCAGTGCTGGTCATTGTTATGGAGTATGTGATGTCATTTACTATTAGCACTGTGCAGTGTTTGGCATTGTTACTGAGTATGTGATGTCATTTACTATTAGCTCTGTGCAGTGATGGACATTGTTACTGAGTATGAGACATCCCTACTATTAGCTCTGTGCAGTTCTGAGCATTGTTTGATGTCATTTACTATTAGCTCTGTGCAGCGATAAAAATTCTTTCTGAGAATGTGATGTCCTTTACTATTAAATCTGTGCAGTGCTGGACATTGTTACAGAGTATGTGATATCATTTACTATTAGCTCTGTGCAGTGCTTTGCATTATTAATTAGTGTGTGATGTCATTTACTATTAGCTCTGTACAGCACTGGGCATTGTTACAGAGTATGTGATGTCATTTACTATTAGCTCTGTGCAGCAGTGGGCATTGTTACCGAGTATGTAATGTCATTTACTATTAACTGTGTTCAGTGCTGAACAATGTTACTGAGTATGTGATGTCATTTACTATTAGATCTGTGCAGTGCTGGTCATTGATACTGAGAATGTGATGTTATTTACTATTAGCTCTGTGCAGCACTGGACATTTTTACTGTGTATGTGATGTCATTTACTATTAGCTCTGTGCATTGCTGGACATTGTTAGCGAGTATGTGAGGTCATTTAATATTAGCTCTGTGCAATGCTGAACATTATTACTGAGTATGTGCAGTGCAGTGCTGAACATTGTTACTGAGTATGTGATGTCATTTAATATTAGCTCTTTGCAGTGCTGGGCATTGATGCTGAGTATGTGATGTCATTTACTTTTAGCTCTGTGCAGTGCTGGACATTGTTACTGAATATGAGAAATCCTTTACTATAAGCTCTGTGCAGTGCTGGGCATTGTTACTGAGCATGTGCTGTGCTGTGATGAACATTGTTACTGAGTATGTGATGTCATTTAATATTAGCTATTTGCAGTGCTGGGCATTGTTTCTGAGTATGTGTCCTTTACTATTAGCTCTGTACAGTGCTGGGCATTGTTTCTGAGTATGTGATGTCCTTTACTATTAGCTCTGTGCAGTGATGAAAATTTGTACTGAGTATGTGATGTCATTTACTATTAGCTCTGTGCAGTGCTGGCCATTGTTACTGAGTATGTGATGTCATTAACTATTAGCTTCTTTGAATCCTTGCCTCTTCTGGCTGCTGCATGTCCCTGGAGCCCAGAGGTTACAACTATTCCTGGCAAGCTGCCTGTCCTCCAGTAGGGTTGGAACCTGTCCTATCTGATGACCAGGATTCCTTCTAATCAATAATACCTGCTGCCTTTTCCTATAATAAGGAATAGAGGCCATCCTTTGAATCCATCCCCTCAAGAAAGCTATAAACCTTGCAAGCTGCCTGTCCTCCAGTAGGGTTGGAATCTGTCCTATCTGATGACCAGAATTCCTTCTAATCAATAATACCTGCTGCCTTTTCCTATAATAAGGAATAGAGGCCATCCTTTGAATCCATCCCCTCAAGAAAGCAAGAAAGTATGTCTGCTGCTTTTTCAGCAGTATATTTGTCTAAACACTAGGTCTATTTAAAATCCCTACCTCTCCAGGATAGCCAGCAGCCATACCTTTTCCTACTTTTTACCACCCCCCATCCCTCTCGTAGTATTTATTTGTCTTCCATACCTGCCTCTCCTACTATTAGATTATTTCTTTCCTCCCAGGAGTTATTGTGTACTACATGTTTTACCCACTAGATGACACCCTCTTCCCTATAAATCTATCTAACTTCCTAATGTTTGCCATACTCAGTTAACTCATTTTATCTACTGATTTTACTAAAGTAACTACTTATTTCATTAAAAGCTACTGTTACTTACTTAATTCTGCCTAGACCTACTTTAATCTTCCGTTTTCACCATTATCCTCCTACTGTCCCAACCTACTCAGACTATCTCTACATTTATCACATCATTCACCTACCTGTACCTTAACTTGCCGCCAGCAATCAGCATTTCCACTGATTGTTTTTCACAGGCTGGTCTTTCTCCTCCTTGCTTGGCTCTTCCCACTCCGTTCGCCCTGCGGGCTCACTCTGCTCCCCTACCCTACCCCCAAATTCCACCTACCCCCTGTGCATCTAGCCTTATACCTCTCTAACCACTCCAACTTCCCTATCAGCCAATCACATTCCATCCCTCTCCAACATCTTCCAACTACCTCACCACTCCTCTACTTTATTCTTCCACTCTCAACTCCTTACTTCCCAGACTCCACCTCCTTAGCATCATGCCTATTTCATCCTTATCTCCTTACCTTATATCCCTACTACTGTTTTCAATTCTCCCTTCCCTTTTCCTTATTTATATCTCTACTGCCTATGAACACCTTGACTGCTCTAACTTCCATCACTCCTCAAAACAAACATCTCTTCCTACTCTATCACCTACCCTAAAACACATAAACATAACATATACATCCAATTATTTCTTCCCAAGATATCACAGAGTCACCCATATTTACTACAAACACTACCATATCAAGAAACCACAAACCTTACCAAATCTAACACTAATTCACACCTCCAGATTACACCTTCACCTCCTTTTAGATGGTGACATTCATCCCAACCCTGGCGCCACCAACAACACTACCACCTACACAACCAGTCCTTCTTCCTCATCCCTACACATCCCTACACACTCTCCTAACTCCCTCTTATTAGCTCATTTAAACATACATAGTATTAACAACAAAATAACTCAGCTTCATACCCTACTTCAGTTACACAACTTTGATATTTTATGTCTTACAGAGACATGGCTAAAACTATATGTACAGGACTGAGATATCACCCCTCCAGAATATAGTATCTTAAGAGTGGATCGCCCTAACAAGAAGGGAGGGGGCATAGCCTTACTATATAAAACAGGGCTCCAACTTACACCATTAACACTTGTCTTCCATCAGACACCAACTCTGAAATTCTTTTTGCCAAACTACAACTAAATACTTGTAAGTCCATCTATATTCTATGCTCTTATCTTCCACCAGGTAATAACATCAACCTCCTTGAAAATATCCTCAGCTGGCTGTCCACTACCTATCCTCAAGAAACCATTGTCCTAGGTGACTTTAATATTGACTGGAATACCTGTAATACTGATAACCCTTCTAACCACATTAACCTACATGGCTTTTCTCAAATTGTTTCCTCACCCACTCGCATCCATAAACCTACCAATAAAGAATCCATCCTTGATTGGATCCTTATAAATACTCTCTCCCCTAACTACACGGTAGGCATCCTCCCTGAAGATATGAGTGATCACACTTTAACTTATTTATTTCGACATAAGACCAATACACATAGACCTACAACCTTCAGAACTACTTGCTCCAATAAACACTTTAACCCTGAACAATTCCAAAATGAACTAAGTCTTTGTAACTGGTCACCCTTAAAACACCTTCAACTTGATGAAGCAGTGGCCTATTTCAATTCTAAGTTCCTTGAAATCCTCAACCTCCATGCCCCTTCCCGTACCCTCAGGAATAGGACTAAAATTGCACCTTGGCTTACAAATGAAACTAAGCACAAAATGTTGCTGTGAAACAAACTATGGTCAAGATGGTGTGCTTCTAAGAACCCAATTGATCATATAACATTTAAACAGCTTAGAAACTCTACTAAGGCATCTGTACTATTAGACAAAAAAAATTTCTTCTTTCAACTCCAGCAAAACAACCACCAAAGCCCAAAGAAATTCTGGTCAGGGATCAATACACTCCTTCATCCAGGCACCTCCAAAACACCCACCCCTTCCGGTATCAACAAAGATACTCCCAAACAAATTGCTGACTCCTTCAACAACTTCTTTACTGAAGCTATCCAGTCTCTTGCTAACTCACTACCTCCTGTATCTAATTATTCTCCCCCTCCTCCTTTACCTCTCCACCCACATTCCAATTCCAACCTGTCCCTACATCCCTCATCAGTACCCTCCTACAAAAACTCAAACCCTCTACCCCCTCTGCAGACCTACTACCTGCTCAGTATCTTCAAATTGCAGCCAAAGTAATTGCTTACCCTATCTCAATCCTAATTAACAGAACCATAAAAGAAGGTACTATCCCATCCATCTGGAAAATCTCACATATTATCCCCCTTCATAAGGGTGGAAACTCAACAGAACTTTCCAACTTTCATCCAATTGCCCTACCTTCTCCCTTAGCTAAAATCATGGAAAAATGCATCCACCGACAACTACTTGACCACCTCCTTCTAAATGGACTACTAGCTCACTCTCAGCATGGCTTTCATCCATTCCATAGCACTACTACTGCCCTTCTTTCATTTACTGATCACATCAACAAAAAACGTAACAATAACATCCTCTCATCTGCTGTCTTTATTGATCTTTCAAAAGCATTCGACATGGTTAATCATCATATTCTCTTGAATCTTCTGAAATCACTCTCACTTGACACTCAAGCACTACAGTGGTTCAAGTCTTACTTAGATAATCGGAAACAGGCAGTGCTCTGGGAAAACACTCTATCCTCCCCTCTTCCTGTCTCCTTTGGTGTACCCCAAGGATCTATTTTAGGCCCTCTTTTATTCTCAATCTTTATCAATGATCTAGCTTCTACTATCCCCCAAGCTGGAACCATACAATATGTTGATGATTCCACCTTAGTCTCCTCAGCCACATGCCCAGCTGAACTTCAGACCCTCACCCAAAATGTCTTTGAGCTTGTAGAAGACTGGTTTTGACAGCAATGTCTCCTCCTTAACCCTAAAAAGACTAAACTACTGCTATTTACTCCAACACAAAAATCTACTCCACTTCATTTCTCTATCATATCCAAAAATGGCACAGTCATATCTCCTGACACAGCAACCAAACTTTTAGGGGTTACTACTGACCATAGCCTTAACTATGACATTCATATTAATACCACAATAAAATCGATAAACAAAAAAACTTGGCTCCCTCTACAAAATCAAGCCCTTCCTCACTCCTACAGCCAGAACTACCATTGCCCATACCCACCTTATCTCTACTCTCTTCTATGCCTCACCTATATATTATAATCTATCTAAAACTAACCTGAACAAATTGACTATATCCTATAACAGTATAGCCAGATTTGCTACCAGCTCCCCATTTAGAACACACCACTGCCTAAATTTAAAACAACTCGGTTGGCTTGCACTGCACAATTACTTTTTATTTCACCAACTAATTATCAGCCAAAAAATTCTTTATTACCCAGATAAAACACCAGCTCTTACAAATCTCATCAGTCCATATAAAAATCGTTCTAACCTTCACTCATCTAATAAACTATTACTATCTACTCATCAATCCAACAATAAAGCAGGTGACTACCTTTTCTCCTATACAGTGGGGAAAAGCTGGAACCTACTTCCTGGTGACCTCACTAATATCTCCTCTACTTCACTTTTCAAAAAGAAACGTAAACTTCATCTTACTAGCCGCTGGCTCTGTCCCTGCAGCAACCCTGACTAAAACTCTCTCCTCCTGTTACATCACCACGTAACTCTTCCTTAGCTATTCCACCTTATATTCTTCATATTCTGAAGGTCACTTTACATGAAAGTTGGACTTAGTTTACCCAGCTAGACTTAACAGATACACCTCCCGCTTCCTGCCCTACTCGAACCTCACTTCACTTCACTTCTCCCTCCTTTTCCTCTTTGTATCCTCCTCTATTCCTCGTCTCTTTCCCAACTCCGTACTAAGACCCCATTCTAAGAATTCCCCCTTCCTCGTCTCTTTCCCAACTCCGTACTAAGACCCCATTCTAAGAATTTCCCCCTGCCTTCTTGCTGCTCTCCTTCTATGAAGAGAAAAAAAAGATTCAAACCGGAAAATAAGGGATGTGGTATTTTATCTGTATTTTTATCTTATCTAAACTTTAATGTATCTGTTACTAAAGTTAAATGCCTTGTAACTGTAATTTGTTTTTAAATTTTGTCTGTTCTTTTGGAGCTTTTCTCCCCGGGCCTCTACTGAAAATGGACATATATCCAGCTAGACTAGCCCGGTCAACAAATGTTAAATAAATACAAATAAAAATAGCTCTGTGCAGTGCTGGGCATTGTTACTGAGTATGTGATACCCTTTACTATTGGCTGTGGGCAGTACTGGACATTGTTCCTGAGTATGTGATGTCCTTTACTATTAGCTCTGTGCAGTGCTGGACATTGTTACTGAGTATGTGATGTCACTTACTATTAGCTCTGTGCAGTCCTGGACATTGTTACTGAGTTTAGGATATCACTTACTTTTAGCTCTATGCAGTGCTGGACATTGTTACTGAGTATGTGATGTCATTTAATATTATCTCTGTGCAGTGCTGGGTATTGTTACTGAGTATGTGATGTCATTTACTATTATCTCTATGCAGTTTTTGGCATTGTTACTGAGCATGTGATGTCATTTACTATTAGCTCTGTGCTGTTTTTGGCATTGTTACTGAGTATGTGATGTCATTTACTATTAGCTCTGTGCAGTGCTGAACATTATTACTGAGTATGTGCTGTGCAGTGCTGAACATTGTTACTGAGTATGTGATGTCATTTAATATTAGCTCTGTGCAGTTCTGAGCATTGTTTGATGTTATTTACTAATAGCACTGTGCAGCGCTAGACGTTCATTCTGAGAATGTGATGTCCTTTACTATTAGCTCTGTGCAGTGTTGGACAGTGTTACGGAGTATGTGATGTCATTTACTATTAGCTCTGTGCAGTGCTTTGCATTGTTAATGAGTGTGTGATGTCCATTACTATTAGCTGTGCTGAGTGGTGGGTATTGTTGAGTATGTGAGGTCATTTACTATTAGCTCTGTGCAGTGCTGGGCATTGTTTCTGAGTATTTGATGTCATTTACTATTAGCTTTGTGCAGTGCTGGACATTGTTTCTGAGTATGTGATGTCATTTACTATTAGCTCTGGGCAGTGCTGGACATTGTTACTGAGTTTGTGATGTCATTAACTAATAGCTCTGAGCAGTGCTGGACATTGTTACTGAGCATGTGATGTCTCTTACTAATAGCTCTGTGCAGTTCTGGACACTGTCAATGAATATGTGATGTCATTTACTATTAGCTCTGTGCAGTGCTGGGCATTGTTTCTGAGTATTTGATGTCACTTACTATTAGCTTTGTGCAGTGCTGGGCATTGTTACTGAGTGTGTGATGTCATTTACTATTAGCTCTGAGCAGTGCTGGACATTGTAACTGAATATGTGATAGCCTTTCCTATTAGCTCTGTGCAGTGCTGGACATTGTTACTGAGTAAGTGATGTCATTTACTATAAACTCTGCACAGTGCTGGGCATTGTTACTGAGTATGTGATGTAATTTACTATTAGCTCTGTGTAGGCCTGGGCATTGTTCCTGAGTATGTAATGTCACTTACTATTAGCTCTGTGCAGTGCTGAGCATTGTTCCTGAATATGTGATGTCATTTACTATTAGCTCTGTGCACTGATGAACTTTGCTACTGAGTATGTGATGCCATTTTCTACTAGCTCCGTGAAGTGCTGGACATTGTTACTGAGTATGTGATGTCATTCACTATGAGGTCTGTGCACTGCTGGGCATTGTTACTGAGTATGTGATTTCATTTACTGTTAGCTCTGTGCAGTGCTGAACATTGTTACTGAGTATGTGATGTCACTTAGTATAAGCTCTCTGCAGTGCTGAACATTGTTACTAAGTATGGGATGTCATTTACTATTAGCTCTGTGCAGTGCTGAGCATTGTTTCTGAGTATGTGATGTCATTTACTATTAAATCTGTGCAGTGCTGGACATTGTTACTGAGTTAGTGACATTCTTTTCTATTAGCTCTTTACTGTTAGCTCTCTGCAGAGCTGAGCATTGTTATTGAGTATGTGATATCCTTTACCATTAGCTCTGTGCAGTGCTGGACATTGTTACTGAATTTGTGATTTTATTTGTTGTTAGCTGTGTGCAGTGTTGGGCATTGTCATTGAGTATGTGATATCATTATTAGTTATGTGCAGTGCTGAGCATTGTTTCTGAGTATGCAATGTCATTTACTATTAAATCTGTGCAGTGCTGGACATTGTTACTGAAAAAGTGATGTCCTTTTCTATTAGC
>NC_056733.1:972201492-972302190 GCF_019279795.1 Protopterus annectens | reverse complement strand
ATGTCACTTACTATTAGCTCTGAGCAGTGCTGGACATTGTTACTGAGTATGTGATGTCATTTACTATTAGCTCTGGGCAGTGCTGGACATTGTTACTGAGTATGTGATGTCATTTACTATTAGCTCTGTGCAGTGCTGGGCATTGTTACTGAGTATGTGATGTCCTTTACTATTAGCTCTGTGCAGTGCTGGACATTGTTACTGAGTATGTGATGTCATTTACTATTAGCTCTGTGCAGTGCTGGACATTGTTACTGAGTATGTGATGTCATTTACTATTAGCTCTGAGCAGTGCTGGACATTGTTACTGAGTATGTGATGTTGTTTACTGTTAGCTCTGTGCAGTGCTGGACATTGTTACTGAGTCTGTGATGACATTTACTATTAGCTCTGTGGAGTGCTGGACATTGTTACTGAGTATGTGATGTCCTTTACTATTAGCTCTGTGCAGTGCTGGGCATTGTTACTGAGTATGTGATGTCATTTACTATTAGCTCTGTGCAGTGCTGGACATTGTTACTGAGTATGTGATGTCGTTTACTATTAGCTCTGTGCAGTGATGGACATTATTACTGAGTATGTGATGTCATTTACTATTAGCTCTGTGCAGTGCTGGACATTGTTACTGAGTATGTGATGTCATTTACTATTAGCTCTGTGCAGTGCTGGGCATTGTTACTGAGTATGTGATGTCATTTACTATTAGCTCTGTGCAGTGCTGGGCATTGTTACTGAGTATGTGATGTCACTTACTATTAGCTCTGTGCAGTGCTGGACATTGTTACTGAGTATGTGATGTCATTTACTATTAGCTCTGTGCAGTGCTGGACATTGTTACTGAGTATGTGATGTCATTTACTATTAGCTCTGTGCAGTGCTGGGCATTGTTACTGAGTATGTGATGTCATTTACTATTAGCTCTGTGCAGTGCTGAACATTGTTACTGAGTATGTGATGTCATTTACTATTAGCTCTGTGCAGTGCTGGTCATTGTTACTGAGTATGTGATGTCATTTACTATTAGCTCTGTGCAGTGCTGGGCATTGTTACTGAGTATGTGATGTCATTTACTATTAGCTCTGTTCAGTGCCGGACATTGTTACTGTGTATGTGAAGTCATTTACTATTAGCTCTGTGCAGTGCTGGACATTGTTACTTAGTATGTGATGTCATTTCTTTTAGCTCTGTGCAGTGCTGCACATTGTTACTGAGGATGTGATGTCATTTACTATTAGCTCTGTGCAGTGCTGGACATTGTTACTGAGTATGTGATGTCATTTACTATTAGCTCTGTGCAGTGCTGGATATTGTTAGCGATTATGTGATGTCATTTACTATTCTCTCTGTGCAGTGCTGGGCATTGTTACTGTGTATTTGATTTTGTTTACTATTAGCTCTGTGTAGTGTTGGGCATTGTTACTGAGTATGTGATGTCATTTACTATTAGCTCTGTGAAGTGCTGAACATTGTTACTGAGTATGTGATGTCATTTAATATTAGCCATTCGCAGTGCTGGACATTGTTACTGAGTATGTGATGTCATTTACTATTAGCTCTGTGCAGTGCTGGACATTGTTACTGAGTATGTGATGTCATTTACTATTAGCTCTGTGCAGTGCTGGGCATTGTTACTGAGTATGTGATGTAATTTACTATTAGCTCTGTGCAGTGCTGGACATTGTTATTGTCTATGTGATGCCATTTACTATTTGCTCTGTGCAGTGCTGGACATTCTTACTGAGTATGTAATGTCATTTACAGTTAGCTCTTTGCAGTGCTGGCCATTGTTACTGAATATGTGATGTCATTTACTATTAGCTCTGTGCAGTGCTGATATTATTACTGAGTATGTGATGCCATTTACTATTAGCTCTGTGGAGTGTTGGGTATTGTTTCTGAGTATTTGATGTCATTTACTATTAGCTCTGTGCAGTGCTGGGCATTGTTACTGAGTATGTGATGTCATTTACTATTAGCTCTGTGCAGTGCTGGACATTGTTACTGAGTATGTGATGTCATTTACTATTAGCTCTGTGCAGTGCTGAACATTGTTACTGAGTATGTGATGTCATTTACTATTAGCTCTGTGCAATGCTGGACATTGTTTCTGAGTATGTGATGTCATTTACTATTATCTCTGTGCAGTACTGAGCATTGTTACTGAGTATGTGATGTCATTTACTATTAGCTCTGTGCAGTGCTGGACATTGTTACTGAGTATGTGATGTCATTTACTATTAGCTCTGTGCAGTGCTGGGCATTGTTACTGAGTATGTGATGTCACTTACTATTAGCTCTGTGCAGTGCTGGACATTGTTACTGAGTATGTGATGTCATTTACTCTTAGCTCTGTGCAGTGCTGGGCATTGTTACTGAGTATGCTATGTCATTTACTATTAGCTCTGTGCAGTGCTGAACATTGTTACTGAGTATGTGATGTCATTTACTATTAGCTCTGTGCAGTGCTGGACATTGTTACTGAGTATGTGATGTCATTTACTATTAGCTCTGTGCAGTGCTGGACATTCTTACTGAGTATGTAATGTCATTTACTATTAGCTCTGTGCAGTGCTGAACATTGTTACTGAGTATGTGATGTCATTTACTATTAGCTCTGTGCAGTGCTGGACATTGTTACTGAGTATGTGATGTCATTTACTATTAGCTCTGTGCAGTGCTGGCCATTGTTACTGAGTATGTGATGTCATTAACTATTAGCTCTGTGCAGTGCTGGGCATTGTTACTGAGTATGTGATGTCATTTACTTCTAGCTCTGTGCAGTGCTGGACAATGTTACTGAGTATGTGATGTCATTTAGTATTAGCTCTTTGCAGTACTGGACATTGTTACTGAGTCTGTGATGTCATTTACTATTAGCTCTGTAAAGTGCTGGACATTGTTACTGAGTATGTGATGTCATTTACTATTAGCTGTGGGCAGTACTGGACATTGTTCCTGAGTATGTGATGTCATTTACTATTAGCTCTGTAAAGTGCTGGACATTGTTACTGAGTATATGATATCATTTACTATTAACTCTGTGCAGTGCTGGACATTGTTACTGAGTATGTGATGTCATTTACTATTAGCTCTTCGCAGTGCTGGGCATTGTTTCTGAGTATGTGATGTCATTTACTATTAGCTATGTGCAGTGCTGGACATTGTTACTGAGTATGTGATGTCATTTACTATTAGCTCTGTGCAGTGCTGGACATTGTTACTGAGTATCTGATGTCATTTACTATTAGCTCTGTGCAGTGCTGGACATTGTTACTGAGTATGTGATGTCATTTACTATTAGCTCTGTGCAGTGCTGGGCATTGTTACTGAGTATGTGATGCCATTTACTATTAGCTCTGTGCAGTGCTGGACATTGCTCCCGAGTATGTGATGCCCTTTACTATTAGCTTTGTGCAGTGCTGAACATTGTTACGATTATGTGATGTCATTTACTATTAGCTCTGTGCAGTGCTGGGCATTGTTACTGAGTATGTGATGTCATTTACTATTAGCTCTGTGCAGTGCTGGACATTGTTACTGAGTATGTGATGTCATTTACTATTAGCTCTGTTCAGTGCTGAACATTGTTACTGAGTATGTAATGTAATTTACTATTAGCTCTGTGCAGCGCTGGACATTGTTACTGAGTATGTGATGTCATTTACTATTAGCTCTGTGCAGTGCTGTGCATTGTTACTGAGTATGTGATGTCATTTACTATTAGCTCTGTGCAGTGCTGGACATTGTTACTGAGTATGTGATGTCATTTACTATTAGCTCTGTGCAGTGCTGGACATTGTTACTGAGTATGTGATGTCATTTACTATTAGCTATGTACAGTGCTGTGCATTGTTACTGAGTATGTGATGTCATTTGTATTAGCTCTGTGCAGTGCTGGACATTGTTACTGAGTATGTGATGTCATTTACTATTAGCTCTGTGCAGTGCTGGACATTGTTACTGAGTATGTGATGTCATTTACTATTAGCTCTGTGCAGTGCTGGACATTGTTACTGAGTATGTGATGTCATTTACTATTAGCTCTGTGCAGTGCTGGGCATTGTTACTGAGTATGTGATGTCATTTACTATTAGCTCTGTGCAGTGCTGAACATTGTTACTGAGTATGTGATGTCATTTACTATTAGCTCTGTGCAGTGCTGGACATTGTTACTGAGTATGTGATGTCATTTACTATTAGCTCTGTGTAGAGCTGGACATTGTTACTGAGTATGTGATGTCATTTACTATTAGCTCTGTGCAGTGCTGGACATTGTTACTGAGTATGTGATGTCATTTACTATTAGCTCTGTGCAGTGCTGGGCATTGTTACTGAGTATGTGATGTCATTTACTATTAGCTCTGTGCAGTGCTGGGCATTGTTACTGAGTATGTGATGTCATTTACTATTAGCTCTGTGCAGTGCTGGACATTGTTACTGAGTATGTGATGTAATTTACTATTAGCTGTGTGCAGTGCTGGACATTGTTACTGAGTATGTGATGTCACTTACTATTAGCTCTGTGCAGTGCTGGACATTGTTACTGTGTATGTGATGTCATTTACTATTAGCTCTGTGCAGTGCTGGGCATTGTTACTGAGTATGTGATGTCATTTACTATTAGCTCTGTGCAGTGCTGGACATTGCTACTGAGTATGTGATGTCATTTACTTTTAGCTCTGTGCAGTGCTGGACATTGTTACTGAGTATGTGATGTCATTTACTATTAGCTCTGTGCAGTGCTGGGCATTGTTACTGAGTATGTGATGTCATTTACTATTAGCTCTGTGCAGTGCTGGACATTGTTACTGAGTATGTGATGTCATTTACTATTAGCTCTGTGCAGTGCTGGACATTGTTACTGAGTATGTGATGTCATTTACTATTAGCTCTGTGCAGTGCTGGGCATTGTTACTGAGTATGTGATGTCATTTACTATTAGCTCTGTGCAGTGCTGGGCATTGTTACTGAGTATGTGATGTCATTTACTATTAGCTCTGTGCAGTGCTGGACATTGTTACTGAGTATGTGATGTCATTTACTATTAGCTCTGTGCAGTGCTGGACATTGTTACTGAGTATGTGATGTCCTTTACTATTAGCTCTGTGCAGTGCTGGACATTGTTACTGAGTATGTGATGTCATTTACTATTAGCTCTGTGCAGTGCTGGACATTGTTACTGAGTATGTGATGTCATTTACTATTAGCTCTTTGCAGTGCTGACCATTGTTACTCAGTATGTGATGTCATTTACTATTAGCTCTGTGCAGTGCTGGGCATTGTTACTGAGTATGTAATGTCATTTACTATTAGCTCTGTTCAGTGCTGAACATTGTTACTGAGTATGTGATGTCATTTGCTATTAGCTCTGTGCAGTGCTTGTCATTGTTACTGAGTATGTGATGTTGCTTACTATTAGCTCTGTGCAGTGCTGGACATTGTTACTGAGAACATGATGTCATTTACTATCAGCTCTGTGCAGTGCTGGACATTGTTACTGAGTATGTGATGTCATTTACTATCAGCTCTGTGCAGTGCTGGGCATTGTTACTGAGTATGTGATGTCCTTTACTACTAGCTCTGTGCAGTTCTGGGCATTGTTCCTGAGTATGTGATGTCCTTTACTATTAGCTCTGTGCAGTGCTGGACATTGTTACTGAGTATGTGATGTCATTTACTATTAGATCTGTGCAGTGCTGGACATTGTTACTGAGTATGTGATGTCATTTACTATTAGCTCTGTGCAGTGCTGGACATTGTTACTGAGTATGTGTTGCCATTTACTATTAGCTCTGTGCAGTGTTGGACATTGTGAATGAGTATGTGATGTCATTTACTATTAGCTCTGTGCAGTGCTGGGCATTGTTACTGAGTATGTGATGTCATTTACTATTAGCTCTGTGCAGTGCTGGGCATTGTTACTGAGTATGTGATGTCATTTACTATTACCTCTGTGCAGTGCTGGACATTGTTACTGAGTCTGTGATGACATTTACTATTAGCTCTGTGCAGTGCTGGACATTGTTACTGAGTATGTGATGTCATTTACTATTAGCTCTTTTCAGTGCTGAACATTGTTACTGTGTATGTGACATCATTTACTATAAGCTCGTTGCAGTGCTGGTCATTGTTACTGAGTATGTGATGTCATTTACTATTAGCTCTGTGCAGTGCTGGACATTGTTACTGAGTATTTGATGTCATTTACTATTAGCTCTGTCCAGTGCTGAACATTGTTACTGAGTATGTGATGTCACTTACTATTAGCTCTGTGCAGTGCTGGGCATTGTTACTGAGTATGTGATGTCATTTACTATTAGCTCTGTGCAGTGCTGGGCATTGTTACTGAGTATGTGATGTCATTTACTATTAGCTCTGTGCAGTGCTGCACATTGTTACTGAGTATGTGATGTCATTTACTATTAGCTCTGTGCAGTGCTGGACATTGTTACTGAGTATGTGATGTCATTTACTATTAGCTCTGTGCAGTGCTGGGCATTGTTACTGAGTATGTGATGTCATTTACTATTAGCTCTGTGCAGTGCTGAACATTGTTACTGAGTATGTGATGTCATTTACTATTAGCTCTGTGCAGTGCTGGACATTGTTACTGAGTATGTGATGTCATTTACTATTAGCTCTGTGCAGTGCTGAACATTGTTACTGAGTATGTAATGTAATTTACTATTAGCTCTGTGCAGCGCTGGACATTGTTACTGAGTATGTGATGTCATTTACTATTAGCTCTGTGCAGTGCTGGACATTGTTACTAAGTATTTGATGTCATTTATTATTAGCTCTGTGTAGTGCTTGGCATTGTTACTGAGTATGTGATGTCATTTACTATTAGCTCTGTGCAGTGCTGGCCATTGTTACTGAGTATGTGATGTCATTTACTATTAGCTCTGTGCAGTGCTGGGCATTGTTACTGAGTATGTGATGTCATTTACTATTAGCTCTGTGCAGTGCTGGACATTGTTACTGAGTATGTGATGTCATTTACTATTAGCTCTGTGCAGTGCTGGACATTGTTACTGAGTATGTGATGCCATTTACTATTAGCTCTGTGCAGTGCTGGGCATTGTTACTGAGTATGTGATGTCATTTACTATTAGCTCTGTGCAGTGCTGGACATTGTTACTGAGTATGTGATGTTGTTTACTGTTAGCTCTGTGCAGTGCTGGACATTGTTACTGAGTATGTGATGTCATTTACTATTAGCTCTGTGCAGTGCTGGGCATTGTTACTGAGTATGTGATGTCATTTACTATTAGCTCTGTGCAGTGCTGGACATTGTTACTGAGTATGTGATGTCATTTACTATTAGCTCTGTGCAGTGCTGGACATTGTTACTGAGTATGTGATGTCATTTACTATTAGCTCTGTGCAGTGCTGGGCATTGTTACTGAGTATGTGATGTCATTTACTATTAGCTCTGTGCAGTGCTGGACATTGTTACTGAGTATGTGATGTCATTTACTATTAGCTCTGTGCAGTGCTGAACATTGTTACTGAGTATGTGATGTCATTTACTATTAGCTCTGTGCAGTGCTGGGCATTGTTACTGAGTATGTGATGTCATTTACTATTAGCTCTGTGCAGTGCTGGGCATTGTTACTGAGTATGTGATGTCATTTACTATTAGCTCTGTGCAGTGCTGGACATTGTTACTGAGTATGTGATGTCATTTACTATTAGCTCTGTGCAGTGCTGGACATTGTTACTGAGTATGTGATGTCATTTACTATTAGCTCTGTGCAGTGCTGGGCATTGTTACTGAGTATGTGATGTCATTTACTATTAGCTCTGTGCAGTGCTGGACATTGTTACTGAGTATGTGATGTCATTTACTATTAGCTCTGTGCAGTGCTGGACATTGTTACTGAGTATGTGATGTCATCTACTATTAGCTCTGTGCAGTGCTGGACATTGTTTCTGACTATGTGATGTCATTTACAATTAGGTCTGTGCAGTGCTGGACATTGTAACGGAGTATGTGATGTCATTTACCATTAGCTCTGTGCAGTGTGGGCACTGTTAGTGAGTATGTGATGTCACCTACTATTTGCTCTGTGCAGTGCTGGATATTGTTACTGAGTAAGTGATGTCACTTACTACTAGCTATGTGCAGTGCTGGACATTGTTTCTAAGAATGTGATGTCATTTACTATTAGCTCTGTGCAGTGCTGGACATTGTTACTGAGTATGTGATGTCATTTACTATTAGCTCTGTGCAGTGCTGGACATTGTTACTGAGTATGTGATGTCATTTACTATTAGCTCTGTGCAGTGCTGGGCATTGTTACTGAGTATGTGATGTCATTTACTATTAGCTCTGTGCAGTGCTGGGCATTGTTACTGAGTATGTGATGTCATTTACTATTAGCTCTCTGCAGTGCTGAAACATGTTACTGAGTATGTGATGTCATTTACTATTAGCTCTGTGCAGTGCTGGACATTGTTACTGAGTATGTAATGTCATTTACTATTAGCTCTGTGCAGTGCTGGGCATTGTTACTGAGTATGTGATGTCATTTACTATTAGCTCTGTGCAGTGCTGGACATTGTTACTGAGTATGTGATGTCATTTACTATTAGCTCTGTGCAGTGCTGGGCATTGTTACTGAGTATGTGATGTCATTTACTATTAGCTCTGTGCAGTGCTGGACATTGTTACTGAGTATGTGATGTCATTTAATATTAGCTCTGTGCAGTGCTGGACATTGTTACTGAGTATGTGATGTCACTTACTATTAGCTCTGTGCAGTGCTGGACATTGTTACTGTGTATGTGATGTCATTTACTATTAGCTCTGTGCAGTGCTGGACATTGTTACTGAGTATGTGATGTCATTTATTATTAGCTCAGTGCAGTGCTGGGCATTGTTCCTGAGTATGTGATGTCCTTTACTACTATCTCTGTGCAGTGCTGGACATTGTTACTGAGTATGTGATGTCATTTACTATTAGCTCTGTGCAGTGCTGAACATTGTTACTGAGTATGTGATGTCATTTACTATTAGGTCTGTGCAGTGCTTGACATTGTTACTGAGTATGTGATGTAATTTACTACTAGCTCTGTGCAATGCTGGACATTGTTACTGAGTATGTGATGTCATTTACTATTAGGTCTGTGCAGTGCTAGGCATTGTTACTGAGTATGCGATTTCATTTACTATTAGCTCTGTGCAGTGCTGAACATTGTTACTGAGTATTTGTTGTCACTTACTATTAGCTCTGTGCAGTTCTGGACATTGTTACTGAGTATTTGCTGTCCTTTACTATTAGCTCTGTGCAGCGCTGGACATTGTTACTGAGTATGTGATGTCATTTACTATTAGCTCTGTGCAGTGCTGGACATTGTTACTGAGTATGTGATGTCATTTACTATTAGCTGTGTGCAGTGCTGAACATTGTTACTGAGTATGTGATGTCATTTATTATTAGCTCTGTGCAGTGCTGCCCATTGTTACTGAGTATGTGATGCTATTTGCTATTAGCTCTGTGCAGTGCTGGACATTGTTACTGAGTATGTGATGTCATTTACTATTAGCTCTGTGCAGTGCTGGGCATTGTTACTGAGTATGTGATGTCCTTTACTATTAGCTCTGTGCAGTGCTGGACATTGTTACTGAGTATGTAATGTCATTTACTATTAGCTCTGTTGAGTGCTGGACATTGTTACTGAGTATGTGATGTCATTTACTATTAGCTCTGTGCAGTGCTGGGCATTGTTACTGAGTATGTGATGTCATTTACTATTAGCTCTGTGCAGTGCTGGACATTGTTACTGAGTATGTGATGTCATTTACTATTAGCTTTGTGCAGTGCTGGACATTGTTACTGAGTGTGTGATGTCATTTACTATTAGCTCTGTGCAGTGCTGGACATTGTTACTGAGTATGTGATGTCATTTACTATTAGCTCTGTGCAGTGCTGGACATTGTTACTGAGTATGTGATGTCATTTACTATTAGCTCTGTGCAGTGCTGGACATTGTTACTGAGTATGTGATGTCATTTAATATTAGCTCTTTGCAGTGCTGGACATTGTTACTGAGTATGTGATGTCATTTACTATTAGCTCTGTGCAGTGCTGGACATTGTTACTGAGTATGTGATGTCATTTATTATTAGCTCTGTGCAGTGCTGGGCATTGTTACTGAGTATGTGATGTCATTTACTATTAGCTCTGTGCAGTGCTGGACATTGTTACTGAGTATGTGATGTCATTTACTATTAGCTCTGGCAGTGCTGGACATTGTTCCTGAGTATGTGATGTCCTTTACTATTAGCTCTGTGCAGTGCTGGACATTGTTACTGAGTATGTGATGTCATTTACTATTAGCTCTGTGCAGTGCTGGACTTTGTTACTGAATATGTGATGTCCTTTACTATTAGCTCTGAGCAGTGCTGGACATTGTTACTGAGTATGAGATGTCCTTTACTTTAGCTCTGTGCAGTGCTGGACATTGTTACGGAGTATGTGATGTTGTTTACTATTAGCTCTGTGCAGTGCTGGACATTGTTACTGAGTATGTGATGTCATTTACTATTAGCTCTGTGCAGTGCTGGGCATTGTTACTGAGTATGTGATGTCATTTACTATTAGCTCTGTGCAGTGCTGGACATTGTTACTGAGTATTTGATGTCACTTACTATTAGCTTTGTGCAGTGCTGGGCATTGTTACTGAGTATGTGATGTCATTTACTATTAGCTCTGTGCAGTGCTGGACATTGTTACTGAGTATGTGATGTCATTTACTATTAGCTCTGTGCAGTGCTGGGCATTGTTACTGAGTATGTGATGTCATTTACTATTAGCTCTGTGCATTGCTGGACATTGTTACTGAGTATGTGATGTCATTTACTATTAGCTCTGTGCAGTGCTGGACATTGTTACTGAGTATGTGATGTCATTTACTATTAGCTCTGTGCAGTGCTGTGCATTGTTACTGAGTATGTGATGTCATTTGTATTAGCTCTGTGCAGTGCTGGACATTGTTACTGCGTATGTGACATCCTTTACTATAAGCTCTGTGCAGTGCTGGACATTGTTACTGAGTATGTGACATCCTTTACTATTAATTCTGTGCAGTGCTGGGCATTGCTATTTAGTATGTGATGTCATATACTATTAGCTCTGTGCAGTGCTGGGCATTGTTACTGGGTATGTGATGTCACATACTATTAGCTCTGTGCAGTGCTGGACATTGTTACTGAGTATGTGATGTCATTTACTCTTAGTCCTGTGCAGTGCTGGACATTGTTACTTGAGTATTTGATATCTTTTACTATTAGCTTTGAGTAGTGCTAGACATTGTTATTAAGTATGTGATGTCATTTACTATTAGCTCTGTGCAGTGCTGGCCATTGTAACTGAGTATGTGATGCCACTTACTATTTGCTATGTGCAGTGCTGGACATTGTTACTGAGTATGTGAGGTTATTTACTATTAGCTCTGTGCAGTGCTGGACATTGATACTGAGTATGTTTTGTCATTTACTATTAGCTCTGTGCAGTTCTGGACATTGTTACTGAGTATGTGATGTCATTTATTATTAGCTCTGTGCAGTGCTGGGCATTGTTACTGAGTATGTGATGTCATTTACTATTAGCTCTGTGCAGTGCTGAACATTGTTACTGAGTATGTGATGTCATTTACTATTAGCTCTGTGCAGTGCTGGACATTGTTACTGAGTATGTGATGTCATTTACTATTAGCTCTGTGCAGTGCTGGGCATTGTTACTGAGTATGTGATGTCATTTACTATTAGCTCTGTGCAGTGCTGGACATTGTTACTGAGTATGTGATGTCATTTACTATTAGCTCTGTGCAGTGCTGGGCATTGTTACTGAGTATGTGATGTCATTTACTATTAGCTCTGTGCAGTGCTGGGCATTGTTACTGAGTATGTGATGTCATTTACTATTAGCTCTGTGCAGTGCTGGACATTGTTACTGAGTATGTGATGTCCTTTACTATTAGCTCTGTGCAGTGCTGGACATTGTTACTGAGTATGTGATGTCATTTACTATTAGCTCTGTGCAGTGCTGAACATTGTTACTGAGTATGTGATGTCATTTACTATTAGCTCTGTGCAGTGCTGGACATTGTTACTGAGTATGTGATGTCATTTACTATTAGCTCTGTGCAGTGCTGGACATTGTTACTGAGTATGTGATGTCATTTACTATTAGCTCTGTGCAGTGCTGGACATTGTTACTGAGTATGTGATGTCATTTACTATTAGCTCTGTGCAGTGCTGGACATTGTTACTGAGTATGTGATGTCATTTACTATTAGCTCTGTGCAGTGCTGGGCATTGTTACTGAGTATGTGATGTCATTTACTATTAGCTCTGAGCAGTGCTGGACATTGTTACTGAGTTTGTGATGTCATTTACTATTAGCTCTGTGCAGCAGTGGGCATTGTTACTGAGTATGAGATGTCATTTACTATTAGCTCTGTGCAGTGCTGGACATTGTTATTGTGTATGTGATGTCATTTACTATTTGCTCTGTGCAGAGATGGACATTGTTACTTACTATGTGATGTCATTTATTATTAGCTCAGTGCAGTGCCGGACATTGTTATTGAGTATGCGATACCCTTTACTATTAGTTCTTTGCAGTGCTGGACATTGTTACTGAGTCTGTGATGACATTTACTTTTAGCTCTGTGCAGTGCTGGACATTGTTATTGAGTATGTGATGTCATTTACTATTAGCTCTGTGCAGTGCTGGACATTGTTACTGAGTATGTGATGTCATTTACTACTAGCTCTGTGCAGTGCTGGACATTTTTACTGAGTATGTGATGTCATTTACTATTAGCTCTGTGCAGTGCTGGACATTGTTACTGAGTATGTGATGTCATTTACTATTAGCTCTGTGCAGTGCTGGGCATTGTTACTGAGTATGTGATGTCATTTACTATTAGCTCTGTGCAGTGCTGAACATTGTTACTGAGTATGTGATGTCATTTACTATTAGCTCTGTGCAGTGCTGAACATTGTTACTGAGTATGTGATGTCATTTACTATTAGCTCTGTGCAGTGCTGGACATTGTTACTGAGTATTTGATGTCATTTACTATTAGCTCTGTGCAGTGCTGGGCATTGTTACTGAGTATGTGATGTCATTTACTATTAGCTTTGAGCAGTGCTAGACATTGTTATTAAGTATGTGATGTCATTTACTATTAGCTCTGTGCAGTGCTGGCCATTGTAACTGAGTAAGTGATGTCATTACTACTAGCTATGTGCAGTTCTGGACATTGTTACTGAGTATGTGATGTCATTTATTATTAGCTCTGTGCAGTGCTGGACATTGTTACTGAGTAAGTGATGTCACTTACTACTAGCTATGTGCAGTGCTGGACACTGTTACTGAGTATGTGATGTCATTTATTATTAGCTCTGATCAGTGCTGGACATTGTTACTGAGTAAGTGATGTCACTTACTACTATCTATTTGCAGTGCTGGACACTGTTACTGAGTATGTGATATCATTTATTATTAGCTCTGTGCAGTGCTGGGCATTGTTACTGAGTATGTAATGTCACTTGCTATTAGCTCTGTGCAGTGCTGGACATTGTTACTGAGTATGTGATGTCATTTACTATTAGCTCTGTGCAGTGCTGGACATTGTTACTGAGTATGTGATGTCATTTACTATTAGCTCTGTGCAGTGCTGGACATTGTTACTGAGTATGTGATGTCATTTACTATTAGCTCTGTGCAGTGCTGAACATTGTTACTGAGTATGTGATGTCATTTACTATTAGCTCTGTGCAGTGCTGGACATTGTTACTGAGTATGTGATGTCACTTACTATTAGCTCTGTGCAGTGCTGGACATTGTTACTGAGTATGTGATGTCATTTACTCTTAGCTCTGTGCAGTGCTGGGCATTGTTACTGAGTATGTGATGTCATTTACTATTAGCTCTGTGCAGTGCTGGACATTGTTACTGAGTATGTGATGTCATTTACTATTAGCTCTGTGCAGTGCTGAAAATTGTTACTGAGTATGTGATGTCACTTACTATTAGCTCTGTGCAGTGCTGGACATTGTTACTGTGTATGTGATGTCATTTACTATTAGCTCTGTGCAGTGCTGGACATTGTTACTGAGTATGTGATGTCATTTATTATTAGCTCAGTGCAGTGCTGGACATTGTTACTGAGTATGTGATGTCATTTACTATTAGCTCTGTGCAGTGCTGGGCATTGTTACTGAGTATGTGATGTCATTTACTATTAGCTCTGTGCAGTGCTGGACATTGTTACTGAGTATGTGATGTCATTTACTATTAGCTCTGTGCAGTGCTGGAAATTGTTACTGAGTATGTGATGTCATTTACTATTAGCTCTGTGCAGTGCTGGACATTGTTACTGAGTATGTGATGTCATTTACTATTAGCTCTGTGCAGTGCTGGGCATTGTTACTGAGTATGTGATGTCATTTACTATTAGCTCTGTGCAGTGCTGGACATTGTTACTGAGTATGTGATGTCATTTACTATTAGCTCTGTGCAGTGATGGACATTGTACTGAGTATAGGATGTAATTTACTACTAGCTCTGTGCAGTGCTGGACATTGTTACTGAGTATGTGATGTCATTTACTCTTAGCTCTGTGCAGTGCTGGGCATTGTTACTGAGTATTTGATGTCATTTACTATTAGCTCTGTGCAGTTCTGGACATTGTTACTGAGTAAGTGATGTCACTTACTACTAGCTATATGCAGTGCTGGACACTGTTACTGAGTATGTGATGTCATTTACTATTAGCTCTGTGCAGTGCTGAACATTGTTACTGAGTATGTGATGTCATTTACTATTAGCTCTGTGCAGTGCTGGACATTGTTACTGAGTATGTGATGTCATTTACTATTAGCTCTGTGCAGTGCTGGGCATTGTTACTGAGTATGCTATGTCATTCACTATTAGCTCTGTGCAGTGCTGGACATTGTTACTGAGTATGTGATGTCATTTACTATTAGCTCTGTGCAGTGCTGGGCATTGTTACTGAGTATGTGATGTCATTTACTATTAGCTCTGTGCAGTGCTGGACATTGTTATTGAGTATGTGATGCCATTTACTATTTGCTCTGTGTGGTGCTGGACATTCTTACTGAGTATTTGATGTCATTTACTATTAGCTCTGTGCAGTGATGAACATTTTTACTGGGTATGTAATGTCATTTACAGTTAGCTCTTTGCAGTGCTGGACATTGTTACTGAGTATGTGATGTCATTTACTATTAGCTCTGTGCAGTGCTGGGCATTGTTACTGAGTATGTGATGTCATTTACTATTAGCTCTGTGCAATGCTGGACATTGTTTCTGAGTATGTGATGTCATTTACTATTAGCTTTGTGCAGTGCTGGACATTGTTACTGAGTATGTGATGTCATTTACTATTAGCTCTGTGCAGTGCTGGACATTGTTACTGAGTATGTGATGTCATTTACTATTAGCTCTGTGCAGTGCTGAACATTGTTACTGAGTATGTAATGTAATTTACTATTAGCTCTGTGCAGCGCTGGACATTGTTACTGAGTATGTGATGTCATTTACTATTAGCTCTGTGCAGTGCTGGACATTGTTACTGAGTATGTGATGTCATTTACTATTAGCTCTGTGCAGTGCTGGACATTGTTACTGAGTATGTGATGTCACTTACTATTAGCTCTCTGCAGTGCTGGACATTGTTACTGAGTCTGTGATGACATTTACTATTAGCTCTGTGCAGTGCTGGACATTGTTACTGAGTATGTGATGTCCTTTACTATTAGCTCTGTGCAGTGTTGGACAGTGTTACTGAGTATGTGATGTCATTTACTATTAGCTCTGTGCAGTGCTGGACATTGTTACTGAGTATGTGATCTCCTTTACTATTAGCTCTGTGCAGTGCTGGACATTGTTACTGAGTATGTGATGTCATTTACTATTAGCTCTGTGCAGAGCTGAACATTATTACTGAGTATGTGATGTAATTTACTGTTATCTCTGTGCAGTGTTGGACATTGTTACTGAGTATGTGATATCACTTACTATTAGCTCTGTGCAGTGCTGGACATTGTTACTGAGTATGTGATGTCATTTACTATTAGCTCTGTGCAGTGCTGGACATTGTTACTGAGTATGTGATGACATTTACTATTAGCTCTGTGCAGTGCTGGACATTGTTACTGAGTATGTGATGTCATTTACTATTAGCTCTTTTCAGTGCTGAACATTGTTACTGTGTATGTGATGTCATTTACTATTAGCTCTGTGCAGTGCTGGGCATTGTTACTGAGTATGTGATGTCATTTACTATTAGCTCTGTGCAGTGCTGGACATTGTTACTGAGTATGTGATGTCATTTACTATTAGCTTTGTGCAGTGCTGGACATTGTTAGCGATTATGTGATGTCATTTACTATTATCTCTGTGCAGTGCTGGGCATTGTTACTGTGTATTTGATTTCATTTACTATTAGCTCTGTGCAGTGCTGGGCATTGTTACTGAGTATGTGATGTCATTTACTATTAGCTCTGTGCAGTGCTGAACATTGTTACTGAGTATGTGATGTCATTTGCTATTAGCTCTGTGCAGTGCTTGTCATTGTTACTGAGTATGTGATGTTGCTTACTATTAGCTCTGTGCAGTGCTGGACATTGTTACTGAGAACATGATGTCATTTACTATCAGCTCTGTGCAGTGCTGGACATTGTTACTGAGTATGTGATGTCATTAACTATTAGCTCTGTGGAAGTGCTGGGCATTGTTACTGAGTATGTGAAGTCATTTACTTTTAGCTCTGTGCATTGCTGGACATTGTTAGCGAGTATGTGAGGTCATTTAATATTAGCTCTGTGCAGTGCTGGACACTGTTACTGTGTATGTGATGTCATTTAATATTAGCTCTTTGCAGTGCTGGACATTGTTACTGAGTATGTGATGTCATTTACTATTAGCTCTGTGCAGTGCTGGACATTGTTACTGAGTATGTGATGTCATTTACTATTAGCTCTTTGCAGTGCTGGACATTGTTACTGAGTATGTGATGTCATTTACTATTAGCTCTGTGCAGTGCTGGGCATTGTTACTGAGTATGTGATGTCATTTACTATTAGCTCTGTGCAGTGCTGGACATTGTTACTGAGTATGTGATGTCATTTACTATTAGCTCTGTGCAGTGCTGGACATTGTTACTGAGTATGTGATGTCATTTACTATTAGCTCTGTGCAGTGCTGGGCATTGTTACTGAGTATGTGATGTCATTTACTATTAGCTCTGTGCAGTGCTGGACATTGTTACTGAGTATGTGATGTCCTTTACTATTAGCTCTGTGCAGTGCTGGACATTGTTACTGAGTATGTGATGTCATTTACTATTAGCTCTGTGCAGTGCTGGGCATTGTTACTGAGTATGTGATGCCGTTTACTATTAGCTCTGTGCAGTGTTGGGCATTGTTACTGAGTATGTGATGTCATTTACTATTAGCTCTGTGCAGTGCTGGCCATTGTTACTGAGTATGTGATGTCATTAACTATTAGCTCTGTTCAGTGCTGAACATTGTTACTGTGTATGTGAAGTCATTTACTATTAGCTTGGTGCAGTGCTGGTCATTGTTACTAAGTATGTGATATAATTTCTATTAGCTCTGTGCAGCGCTGGACATTGTTACTGAGTATGTGATGTCATTTACTATTAGCTCTGTGCAGTGCTGGATATTGTTACTGAGTATGTGATGTCGCTTACTATTAGCTCTGTGCAGTGCTGGACATTGTTACTGAGTATGTGATGTCATTTACTATTAGCTCTGTGCAGTGCTGGGCATTGTTACTGAGTATGTGATGTCATTTACTATTAGCTCTGTGCAGTGCTGGACATTGTTACTAAGTATTTGATGTCATTTATTATTAGCTCAGTGTAGTGCTTGGCATTGTTACTGAGTATGTGATGTCATTTACTATTAGCTATGTACAGTGCTGTGCATTGTTACTGAGTATGTGATGTCATTTACTATTAGCTCTGTACAGTGCTGTGCATTGTTACTGAGTATGTGATGTCATTTGTATTAGCTCTGTGCAGTGCTGGACATTGTTACTGAGTATGTGATGTCATTTACTATTAGGTCTGTGCAGTGCTTGACATTGTTACTGAGTATGAGACAGCCTTTGCTATTAAGTCTGTGCAGTGCTGGGCATTGCTATTGAGTATGTGATGTCACATACTATTAGCTCTGTGCAGTGCTGGACATTGTTACTGAGTATGTGATGTCATTTACTCTTAGTCCTGTGCGGTGCTGGACATTGTTACTTAGTATGTGATGTCAATTACTATTATCTGTCCAGTGCTGGGCATTGTTCTTGAGTATGTGATGTCACCTACTATTTGCTATGTGCAGTGCTGGACATTGTTACTGAGTATGTGAGGTTATTTACTATTAGCTCTGTGCAGTGCTGGACATTGTTACTGAGTATGTGATGTCATTTACTATTAGCTCTGTGCAGTGCTGGGCATTGTTCTTGAGTATGTGATGTCATTTGCTATTAGCGCTATTCAGTGCTGGACATTGTTACTGAGTATGTGATGTCATTTACTATTAGCTCTGTGCAGTGCTGGGCATTGTTACTGAGTATGTGATGTCATTTACTATTAGCTCTGTGCAGTGCTGGACATTGTTACTGAGTATGTGATGTCATTTACTATTAGCTCTGTGCAGTGCTGGACATTGTTACTGAGTATGTGATGTCATTTACTATTAGCTCTGTGCAGTGCTGGGCATTGTTATTGAGTATGTGATGTCACATTGTTCCTGAGTATGTGATGTCCTTTACTACTATCTCTGTGCAGTGCTGGACATTGTTACTGAGTATGTCATGTCATTTACTATTAGCTCTGTGCAGTGCTGGGCATTGTTACTGAGTATGTGATGTCACTTACTATTAGCTCTGTGCAGTGCTGGACATTGCTACTGTGTATGTAATGTCATTTACTATTAGCTCTGTGCAGTGCTGGCCATTGTTACTGAGTATGTGATGTCATTTACTATTAGCTCTGTGCAGTGCTGGACATTGTTACTGAGTATGTGATGTCATTTACTATTAGCTCTGTGCAGTGCTGGGCATTGTTACTGAGTATGTGATGTCATTTACTATTAGCTCTGTGCAGTGCTGGACATTGTTACTGAGTATGTGATGTCATTTACTATTAGCTCTGTGCAGTGCTGGACATTGTTACTGAGTATGTGATGTCATTTACTATTAGCTCTGTGCAGTGCTGGGCATTGTTACTGAGTATGTGATGTCATTTACTATTAGCTCTGTGCAGTGCTGGGCATTGTTACTGAGTATGTGATGTCATTTACTATTAGCTCTGTGCAGTGCTGGGCATTGTTACTGAGTATGTGATGTCATTTACTATTAGCTCTGTGCAGTGCTGGACATTGTTACTGAGTATGTGATGTCATTTACTATTAGCTCTGTGCAGTGCTGGACATTGTTACTGAGTATGTGATGTCATTTACTATTAGCTCTGTGCAGTGCTGGACATTGTTACTGAGTATGTGATGTCATTTACTATTAGCTCTGTGCAGTGCTGGACATTGTTACTGAGTATGTGATGTCATTTACTATTAGCTCTGTGCAGTGCTGGGCATTGTTACTGAGTATGTGATGTCATTTACTATTAGCTCTGTGCAGTGTTGGGCATTGTTACTGAGTATGTGATGTCATTTACTATTAGCTCTGTGCAGTGCTGAACATTGTTACTGAGTATGTGATGTCATTTACTATTAGCTCTGTGCAGTGCTGGACATTGTTACTGAGTATGTGATGTCATTTACTATTAGCTCTGTGCAGTGCTGGACATTGTTACTGAGTATGTGATGTCATTTACTATTAGCTCTGTGCAGTGCTGGACATTGTTACTGAGTATTGTAATGTCATTTACTATTAGCTCTGTGCAGTGCTGCTGCTTGTTACTGAGTATGAGACATCATTTACTATTAGCTCTGAGCAGTGCTGGGCATTGTTACTGAGTATGTGATGTCATTTACTATTAGCTCTGTGCAGTGCTGGACATTGTTACTAAGTATGTGATGTCATTTACTATTAGCTCTGTGCAGTGCTGAACATTGTTACTGAGTGTGTGATGTCATTTACTATTAGCTCTCTGCAGTGCTGGACATTGATACAGAGTATGTGATGTCATTTACTATTAGCTCTGTGCAGTGCTGGACATTGTTACTGAGTATGTGATGTCATTTACTATTAGCTCTGTGCAGTGCTGGACATTGTTACTGAGTATGTGATGTCATTTACTATTAGCTCTGTGCAGTGCTGGACATTGTTACTGAGTATGTGATGTCATTTACTATTAGCTCTGTGCAGTGCTGAACATTGTTACTAAGTATGTGATGTCATTTACTATTAGCTCTGTGCAGTGCTGGGCATTGTTACTGAGTATGTGATGTCATTTACTATTAGCTCTGTGCAGTGCTGAGCATTGTTTCTTAGTATGTGATGTCATTTACTATTAAATCTGTGCAGTGCTGGACATTGTTATTCAGTAAATTATGTCCTTTTCTATTAGCTCATTACTATTAGCTCTGTCCAGTGCTGAACATTTCTACTGAGTATGTGATATCCTTTACTATTAGCTCTGTGCAGTGCTGGGCATTGTTACTGAGTATGTGATGTCACTTACTATTAGCTCTGTGCAGTGCTGGGCATTGTTACTGAGTATGTGAGGTTATTTACTATTAGCTCTGTGCAGTGCTGGACATTGATACTGAGTATGTTTTGTCATTTATTAATAGCTCAGTGCAGTGCTGGGCAATGCTACTGAGTATGTGATACCCTTTACTATTAGCTGTGGGCAGTGCTGGACATTTTTCTTGAGTATGTGATGTCCTTTACTATTAGCTCTTTGCAGTGCTGGACATTGTTTTTGAGTTTGTGATGTCCTTTTTTATTAGCTTGCTGCAGAGTTGGGCATTGTTACTGAGCACGTGATGTCATTTACTTTTTGCTCTGTACAGTGTTGGGCATTGTTACTGAGTATGTAATGTCCTTTGCTATTAGCTCTGTTGAGTACTGGACATTGTTACTGAGTATGTGATGTCATTTCCTATTAGCTCTGTGTAGTGCAGGACATTTTTACTGAGTATGTGATGTCATTTAATATTAGCTCAGTGCAGTGCTGGGCATTGTTACTGAGTATGTGATGTAATTTCCTATTAGCTCTGTGCAGTGCTGGACATTGTTACTGTGTGTGTGATGTCATTTAATATTAGCTCTGTGCAGTGCTGGGCATCGTTGTTGAGTATGTGATGTCACTTACTATTAGCTTTGTGCAGTGCTGGACATTGTTACTGAGTAGGTGATGTCATTTACTCTTAGTCCTGTGCCGTACTGGACATTGTTACTTAGTATGAAATGTCATTTACTATTAACTCTGTGCAGTGCTGGTCATTGTTCTTGATAATGTGATGTCTCCTTCTATTAGCTCTGTGCAGTGCTGGACATTGCTACTGAGTATGTGATGTCATTTACTGTTAGCTCTGTGCAGTGCTGGACTTTGTTGCTGAGTATGTGATGTAATTTACTATTAGCTCTGTGCAATGCTGGGCATTGTTCTTGAGTATTTGATGTCAATTACTATTAGCTCTGTACAGTGCTGGGAGTTGCTCTTGAGTATGTGATGTCACTTACTATTAGCTCTGTGCAGTGCTGGACATTGTTACTGAGTATGTGATGTCATTTTCCATTAGCTCTGTGCAGTATTGAACATTGTTACTAAGTATGTGATGTAATTTACTATTAGTCTGTGCATCGCTGGACATTGTTACTGAGTATGTTATGTAATTTACTATTAGATCTGTGCAATGCTGGGCATTGTTCTTGAGTATTTGATGTCAATTACTATTAGCTCTGTACAGTGCTGGGCATTGTTCTTGAGCATGGGATTTCACTTACTGTTAGCTCTGTGCAGTGCTGGGCATTGTTCTTGAGTGTTATGTCACTTACTATTAGCTCTGTGCAGAGCTGGACATTGTTACTGAGTATGTGATGTCATTTACTATTAGCTCTTTGCAGTGCTGGACATTGTTACTGGGTATGTGATGTCATTTACTATTAGCTATGTGCATTGTTACTGAGTATGTGATGTCACTTACTATTAGCTCTGTGCAGTGCTGGGCATTGTTCTTTGAGTATGTGATTTCACTTACTGTTTGCCCTGTGCAGTGCTGGACATTGTTACTGAGTATGTGATGTCATTTACTATTAGCTCTGTGCAGTGCCGAACATTGTTTCTGAGGTTTAATAGTTAAAAAAAGCTTCATGGTTGTCTTTTGCCTCGAAGGTTGTTTTTACCTAATATATTGTTTGGGTTGATTTATCAGGGACAGGAGTTCCCTTTCAAGTTTAACAAGAACATTTCTGACATCTTGAGAGTTAAGTTTCTTATTGCTTGCAGTGAGGTTTTCTTTTGTTGTAGAGCCTGTTTATATTTAGGTTCCACCACAGCAGTTTATTTTTAAATTTGCTGTTGCATTTAGTTTGGAGGAGGCAGTTGCATCTGTGAGATATTCATATGTGTATAACATTTGTTGGGAAAGGATTCTGCATATCCATTGGGGTCATCAGGCTGGAGATGATGCTGAATTTAGACAGGTCATTATTAGATTAGCCTTCAAATAATTTCTGAATACTGAAGTATTTCAAAATGTTTTTGGCTTCTGTGTTATTGTGAATGTGACTGATTTTTGGTATAATTTGAGTGGGGGGAGTTACAACTGATGAGGAACAGTGATGCCCCATATTGGCGAGGACCAAGTCCAGGATTTTGTATCAATTAGTTGGGTTCACATCAACTGGTCCAAAGAGTTTGGACTGATGAAGTCAAGAAATCTCTGAGCATATATGTTACAGGATGTATAATTCCCACATTTTATGGAGGTGTAGTTGAAGCCTCCCTAGAAGAATTGTGTTTGGCCTAATGCATAGGGGCTCCGTACACTTCTTAAATTTCCTCTTAGATGGCAGAGGAAAAAAAAGTCCAACCATCCAGGCTAAGGAGTGGTGATTCATCACTGTGATGCAACAGAAATTCCCTGAGGCTCCAATAGCAGAATAATTGGTGTTTTTTTTTTACATTTATTTCATTGACTTGCACTTCCTAAGGCTTTATACTTGTGCTATGCAACTAATCTACTACATTTTGCACTGTTATATGTTTCACTGCATTATTGTACTGTTTTATACTGTTTTAATTGTATTTTCATTGCTAAGTAGTGTTTCATTACTGTAACTGCATTTTTACTGAATTACTTAGCTGCAAACTGCTTTTTCTATCCTAAGAGTTGTATTTTCTGTTTGTGAGTGCTCTATCTGGGCTTTTCTGTGTATTCTCTCTCTATGAGTTTTCTGTGTCCTAGTCAAGTTGCATAGTATGGATACAGCTTTGCTGCATCCAAGCCTGATTGTTTGGCTTGTTGAGTTACCTGGCAGGCATTTTGTGCTGGTAGGGGCCTGCCTTCTCTGTTAATGAGACTAACAGGGCTGCCTGACCTTCTCTAGCATGAATAAATGGTTCAAAGTGCAGGTGCTAGCAGGATTGGGCAGTAATCTGAGTTTCTAGATTCTTCCATCTTTTCTGGTATTTAAACCCTGTGTTTGTACGGGGCTGCACTTGTTTGCTAGTCATGCACGACCACTGTGTTGATTTAACCCATTGCAAGGTATTCCAGCTTCAAAATTTCCCTTACTAACACTCAATTGATCTTGAGGTAGTGAAGCTTCTTTACACCCTCTGTACAAACACAAGTTACTAGTACCCATCTCAGATCTTTCCACCTTCACCACCTTAGCTCACCCCCCTCACTGGTTCTGACAAATATGGGATGCACAGTTTCCTACAGTTTCTCCTGCCAATCTGATAGATAGCAGCAGCCTGAGACAGTGTAGCAACTGTCTCATGTACACAAACAGCCTTCTCTTACTACCACCTAGGACTACAATTTGTGAGAGATGCAATTACATTAAAAACCTGGAGTCTGTGCTTTCTCCCTCACAAGCCAGTATACATGACACTGAGAATGTTGTCTGCACAAACACGTCACCTCAAACATTACCCACAGCAACACAACATACACCCACATATGTGGAATTTCGTAACAAAAACATACCTAAACAAAAATGACCTCCGAGACAAAAACCCATGCAAACTCCACAGCCGACCACATGACACACCACACATAGTTCACACGCCTGTGGTTTTTACAACCATCAAAGCTTAACCATAAACCCAATATATTAATCATAGCAGACTCTATCGTGAGACACACAGATGTGCCCCTTACCAGGTTAGATAAGGAGAAATTCACAGTAAGTTGTTTGTCAGGTGCTAGAATCTACCATATCATCCATGCACTCTAGTCCTCAATAAGTACTGCTATGACTCTGTCATAGTACATGTTGGTATGAATGACTTGAGATATACCTCTCTGGACTATAAGAAGAGAGACATGATTGAGCTGACTGAATATGTGTTCAAGGCAGATATATTACTAGCCGTAAGCAGCATTCTACCATCACCCAGAATGTTGCCTCAATACAAACAGAAAATGATTGACTTTAACAATTGGTTTAATTGGTGGTGTCATTCCAGGGGAATCCAGTACCATTCAGCAGGGGAAGACACAATTGACAGACCATGATGCTTTGCCAAAAATGGCCTGCATCTGTCTCCTTTGGGCTTCAGGCTCCTGGCAAAGGCTCTTACCTCACCCATAGTGCCTGTTTTAGGCAATGTCTTGAGGTCAAAACTACCAACATGAGAATCTCATCTAAACACAATTTAAAGGTCATGCTGCTAAACACTAGGAGTCTCAACATGAAACTGCACTCATTGCAAGCATTCTTAACCCTGGAAGATGCTGACATTTGTGCAGTCACAGAAACCTCCCTTTGACAAAACCAAACTGTGTGGGGTCAAGCATTTGGAGGTTACCAATGTCCTTATTTATAAGGTCCATGATAATGTGTTCCATGGCCTTGCAGATCAGGCTAGTTAGGCTGATGGGCTTATAATTGCCTGGGTCAGTGGATGCTCCACCTATGTGTAGAGGGATGACAGTGGCTAAAATGTCATCATTGCCAAGTCTTGAACCCATGACCCTGTGCACTAGAGTCAGAACAACACACCACTACGCCAAATCAGCAAAATGCAAAAATCCAAGAATTTCCAGATACAAGATATACAAAATGATTAAGAGAGAAACTAGAGGGAAAAAATACTTCCACAAGAAAAACTGTCAGAAGCTTCAAATAAAAATTAGTATTTTCAACAGATTTGTGAAAAACAGTATATAGATCAAGAAACATTGATCTGTTTGAAAAAATAAGCATCTGAGGAAGTGCAAAAATATAAACAATAAAACCTAGAGATTTTTGAAAAGTATGTAAAGAAATATGGACATGGGAAAGAAAGAGAGATTTGATATGAAAGCAGCCACAACAATGTTCAAAGGGAAATACAGGCAAAGGCATCCAGATATGGAACATTTTACAATAAAGAAAATAATATCACAAAGAGGGAATGTAGAAAAGAAGATTAGCAAAGTAGAAGTTAAAAATAGAAGGTGACGTTATGGAGTGCCTGCGAAGTGAAGGATTTGGTGTAGAAGGTCTAACAAAGGTTACATCACTGCAAGATGAAGTGAGTCCACAAAGTAGAGAGTAGCAGGAAAACCAGGAGACATCTGAAGAAGGAATATGGACATGGGAAAGAAAAAGATATTTAATATGGTGTAATATTTATGCAAAGGAGAAAGCAAAACTAACCAAAACAAAAAGAGCAGCACCAAAAATATTCAAAGAGAAATACAGGCAGAGAAACGTGAATATGGAAAACTTTAGAATACAAAAATAAGAAGATAAAGAGGAAAAGTAGAAAAGGAGATTAGTAATGGAGAAATTAAAGAAATAGAAACTGAGGTTAATGCGTACCTGTGAAGTGAAGAATTCAGTGTAGAAAGTTTAATTCAGAAAGCATCACAACAGGATAGACTAATGGACATCCAAATTAAAGGGAAACCACTGGAATGGGAAGCGAGCAGTCAGGTGCTATATGATGATATTTTTGAGCCTTCTACAGGAAACTAGTATAAACATTCATTTGAAGCTGGACAGCAAGGGAAGGAACAGGAAACTGTGGAAACTGATGCAGTCAATGTTGAGGAGTGATAGGCCAGTGAGTTCCCATATGACAGAGCAACGGATGACACAGGATGAAACTGAAGAGAATGTGCCACAGGATGATGCTATAGAACTTTCTATAGAATGCCCACAGGAAATGGAAAATGAAGAGTAAATTACAGTCAGCTGCCTGTCGGGTGCCAGGACCCGCCACATAATGCATGCACTCAAGTCACTCCACAACAAGTACAAATATGACTCTGTCATTGTCCATGTTGAAGTGAATGACTTGAGATGTACCTCCCTGGACTACATGTAAAGATCATGTGGCCCAGGCAGGTATGACCCTAGCCCTGAGTAGCATCCTGCCTTGGCCCAGAATGATACCACAATATAAGGACAAAATGATTGACTTCAACAATTGACTAAGTTTCTGGTGTCATTCAAAGGGGATCCAGTATCTGTCTGGGACGACATGATCGACAGACCACGATGCTTTGCCAGGGATGGTCTGCACCTGTCACCCCTGGGATTTCAGGTTACTGGCTAAGGCTCTTGCCACCTCTATAGTGCCTTTTTTAGGCAAAGTTCAAAGGACAAAACCATCACAGTAACAGGTACAAGCATGCAAAATCTGAAGGTAATGCTACTCAATGCTAGAAGTCTAAACCTCAAAATGCACTCTCTCGAGGCACTCTTAAAAATGGAGAACATCGATATCTGTGCAGTAACTGAGACCTGGTTCCAAGCTCCAGGGAGCACCCCTGCAATACCAGGCTACAACTCTTACCACACTTTTCGGCCACCAAACTAAGACTGAAACACTAAAGGTGGAGGAATGTCCATATTCAGCAAGGATATTCACACCTCCAGGCTAGTTGCCCAACACAATGCATCTGAAATTCTCCAGGTGCAACTAACACTAGGTAAGACTGCAATCCAAACTGTAGCTTGCTACAGATCCCCCACCATGCTCCAAGATTCTCACTACACCTTTCTAAACATACTGGAAAATATTAAGAAACAACCAAACCCTAATACTGGGTGATTTCAACTACCCTGCTATTAATTGGGAAAACTACTCATGTACCAACACCTTTGCCCAACAGTTCTTGGAATTCATAAATTCCAATGCCCTGGATCAACTAATCCATAGTCCCACCAGGGGCTCCAATATCCTAGACCTGGTCATTACCAACATGGGAAATCGATGCTCCACACCTATGTTTACCCCCTCGTTGGTCAGGTCAGACCATAAGCTAATCAACCTTAACATCCACATCCCACCCCCACCCTCCAGTAAGGAAACCTCCATAAAAACTTCTCCAAAGCCAATTTCATGCTACTCAAGTCAGAAGTGACAAACTTCATGACACCCATGCAGATGGGAACTGAAGGTTCGACTGCTGAGTCCTACACTAAGGCACTGTACGAGCACATCCACTCATGCATGAATTGTGCTATCCCAAACAGAATCAAGATGCTCTCCTCCAAAAAAAAAGGAAGCCAATCTGGTGGTCCCCTGTCATAAACAAACTTTACAACAAAAGGAAGAAACTGTTGCAGAAAAGAGGAAAATCCCAGGATGCAAAAAAACTCCCTTACCAGCCTCAGTAAGAAACTGAGATCCCTCATAAAATCATCCAAAGCTAGTTACAAAAATAAAATTACCAAAGATTCCAAAGACAACCACAAGGCATTCTGTAACTATGTCAAGAATCTAAATGGCAATGCTCAGATCTGCTCTGAGCTACAACAGAATGGCATTAACTATACTGATCCCAAGGATATTACCAATATCTTGGCAGATCAATTCAATGCCAACTGCACCCCCTTTTCACCCCCTAAATGGCCCATCTCAATACTGTAAGATTGCCAAATTCCAGTAATAATGGCCACACAGGTAAAAAACACCCTCTCCAAAGCTAAGAATACAGCATCCATGGGACCAGATGACATCCCGGGCTGTGTACTACATGAACTACAAAATGAATTGGCACCTCATCTAAGTGTCAAGTTTAATCATACCCTCATCTCAGGCTTTGTGCCCACTGAGTGGTGTACAGCTACAGTTATACCACTCCACAAGGGGGGATCCACCTTGGATCCCGGGAACTACCACCCCATCAGTCTGATGGGCCTGATCTGCAAGGCCATGGAATGTATTATCATGGAACTTATAAACAAAGACATTGGCAACCTTCAAACACTGGACCCCGCCCAGTTTGGGTTTGTGAAGGGCTGATCTTGTCTCCTGAACCTGATTGACTTCTTTGAATCAGCCTCAAGAGCCGTGGACGAGGGTAAGATGGTCCACACAGCCTAGCTGGACCTCGCCAAGGCCTTTGACACCATCCCCATCTCTGGAATCATAGATAAACTTACTAAGCTGGACATTAATCCCTACATCACTCAATGGGTTGCCAACTGGCTTACTGACAGAACCCACACTGTAAAAGTAGCTGACTCCAAATCCAGCTCCAGACAAGTGACAAGTGGAGTACCTCAGGGTTCAGTCCTGGAACTGCTCTTGTTTGGCATCTACTTCTCTGAAGTACAGGCCAACACTAAGGGATTCTGGCTAACAAAGTTCCCAGTTGACTGCAAACTGGGAGCCATTATTGAATCCCCAAATGATGTGGATACTCTACAAAAGGGCCTTACAGAAACAGATGCTTGGTGCCAGAGCCATGGGCTCAAGCTCAATGCCAAGAAATGTATAGTTATCCCCTTGGGGAAAAAACATGTACCCACGAATTACCACATAGGTGGCAGTACACTAAACACCAAAAATATGATAAGAGACTTAGGGACACAGTTGGACAGTGGTCTCACCTTTGATAACCACATCACCACAACAGTTAGGAAATCCTTCTATGTGGCACACCTCATCACTAAGGGCTTTTCATCCAGAAAAAAGGGGGGGGGGGTCATTGTCCCACTGTACTCATCCTTCATTAGACCCATTATAGAATACAATGCCCCATTTGGTATGTACCTTTCAAGACATATGCAACAACTGGAAAGGCCACAGAAATACCTCACTAAAAGAATCACAGGCCTAAAGCAGATGCCCTTTGCTGACTGCCTTAAAAAACTCCAGCTATACTCTGTCGCATATCATCTACTCAGAGGCGTTCTTTGCTTAACATACAAGGCCATGTCAAACCCAGAGCTGTTGGACATGCTACACTTAAAGAAATCCCAATCCCTCAGAGCCACACGCTCCAGGGATCTAAACCTTGTCATCATAATAAATAAAACATGCTGGAGGGATAGGTTCCTGACCCAGAGACTCCCCAGACTCTGGAATAGACTGCCCATACATGTCAAGCAGAGTGCCTCTTTGGCCCTCTTCAAAAGGAACCTTGACGATTGGATGTGAGAAAGGAAATTCACCCTGGGGATCACGTCAGTCGCTCTGCTAGACAGGGGTCCAGGAAAGTAAATAGTGTGGGAAGAAATAGCCAGGTAATTGTTATGGCTAGGCTTGTATAGGCCCTAGGGCCGATAGCCTAGTACCAACCTATCAACCTATAAACCTATGAAAAATGTGCCCTAATTTTAGAAGAAAACAAGCTAAGAGAAGAGTTGCTTGATTTAATAGACATAGATAGACATATTAAGATCAATGAAAGAAATAGACTGCAGAAGGTCAATAAAACATAAAAAGTCAGAAGTCTGATAAAACAAATGAACACAGTAATTAGGACTGTCTATAGAGATCCATGCAATATAACAGAAGTAAACAGAATATATTACTGTGCTGCTAAATTAATAACTGATAAAGTTCTACCAAAATAACACTGGATAGTGATGGAAAGAAAGGGGGAAAACTGAATACTATCATGGAAGTATCGAATAGAGAAAACAATAAAGCAGTTAAGACTAGAAGCGTCACTGTTAGAAGACTATAGAAGAGGGAACAGATCAACAAAAATACTAAGAAAGATAGATGTGATAAAAGCAATGCATAGTATTAGAACAGACCAGGATCTATCATGCACTATCGCAATTAACAAGCTAAAAATCTCAGCACAGGCAGAAAAACTTGGAAGAATCACAGATAAACATAAAGTACAAAAAAGCAATTTATTGTTGACCCAAAAAAGTTCTATAGAGAGTTGGGAAATAATGTAAAAGGAATTGAAAGACCACCAAAAAAGAAACAGATACATTTTGTGAAGATCCTGTGGAAAATAACAAAGATGCTGAGTGGACAGAAGAAGTAAAAGAAAGAATAAGAAGTTTAAAGGTACAGGATATGAAATGGGACGAAGCAACAGCCAGAGAGATTGAAACAAAGTTAAGAAAAGCCTCTAATTGGAAAACCCCAGGCCCAGATGCAGTACCTAACTTCTGTTTAAAAGTATTAACATCTTTGCATGAAGATTATGAGTAAGAACTATTTATATGAGCACCCTGAACAGACAACCTGGCTAACAACAGGAAAAACAATGCTCCTACTTAAGAGTGAACCTGCAAGCTACCCTAAAAATTATAGACCAGCAACCTGCCTTCTGACGATGTATAAACTATACACTGGAACTGATGCTGATAGAGTTTATAGTTGTTCAGAAAAAACTCAATTATGGCAATAGAACAAAAAGGGTAATAAAGTAAAGTCATATGGAACAAAGGATCAGTTGTTGTTAAATAAAGTCATAGTGGAGAACTGTAAAAAGGGGAAGAATCTAAGTATGGCATGGCTTGACTACAAAAAAGCATTTGATAGTATCCCACATTCATGGATAAAAGAGTGCTTAAAAATGTATAAGATACACCCTACACTGATCGACTACATTACAGTGACCACGAAACAGTGGCACACCACTTTGCAATTAAGTATTGATAAAGGACAAATTATTATTCCAAGCACAAAAATTAAAAGGAGGATATTCCAGGGTGACTCTCTGTCACCCCAGTTATTTTGTCTTGCCCTTAACCCATTAAACTGTCTACTTAACAGCTTAGGCCTTGGCTATAATTTGGTTCCTAGAAAACATCAGTGTAAAGACTTCTCATCTTCTCTTTCTTGATGATTTAAAATGTTATACCTAATCAGATGAGGAACTTAAAGAACAACTGCAAGTTGTCAAAACCTTTTCAGATGATATAAAAATGCCATTTGGGCTTGATAACTGTGCAAAAGCAACCTTTAAAGAAGGAAATCTGCATCACCAAGTAAACATCAGTTTAGGACAGGAATGTGATATAAAATAACTTGAGCAAGAGGGAGTGTATAAATATTTGGGAATTGATGAAGGATTAACAATAAAACATGAGCAAATGTGAATAAAATTTAGTATGGAATACTTTAGAAAACTTCAATTAATCATGAAAACAGCATTGATATCTAAGAACAAAATCCAAGCTATAAACCAATTTGCTCTTCCTGTCCTAACTTATAGTTTTGGAGTGATTGACTGGCCCCAAAACGTGTTTGATAGATCAGATAGGAAAACAAGAAGGATGCTTCATGCTCAGCAAATGATTTATAAAAATCAGTGCATACCAAGATTATATATTCCCTGTTCCGAAGGAGGGATGGGCCTCCTTGAATTTGATTACATGTATAGATGCAATCATGGGACTCCACACATATCTGCTAACCTCACAAGACTCAAATGTAGTGAAAGTTTTGAAACATGAGGAGAATAAATCTAAGATGACTTCTCTGCTTAATATAGCAGAATCATATCAGTGTGAAGCAGGAATGGAAATCAAACCAGAAGTCGATAAAAATCAGGCAGCAACAGAATGTGCCAAAAAAAGAAAGAAAGAATGTAAGGTGAAGGACCAGATGAGAAGGCAAGAAATGAGGAAATGCATAAATACTGTTGCAAGTATAGAAACTTCTGGAAGAACCTCATGTTGATCAGGATCAAACACAAGAGTGGTTAAGGACAGGTGAATTCAAACCAAGAAATAAAAGGTTAATATTGGCAGCCCAAGATAGTGGGCTACGTACACATTCGTTTACAAAGTCCATTGAACATGTAGGAGAAACAGACAAACAAAGGTTTTGTAAAATGGAATTGGAAACAGTCGCACACCTTGTTTCTGGTTGTGACATACTAATGGCAGAAGGACTGTATGTACATGGCAAAACTGTTGCACTGAAGATTGTGCAAACATTATGGTAATGAAGTTGCTGAAAAACACTGGAAACATGAGCCACAAAGCATCACAGAAAATTATGAAGTTTACATCACATGGGATCACCCATTACCAACAGTTCAAAAGATAGATGCTAGAAAAGCAGATATAGTGGTCCATAAAAAGAAGATAAAAGTAACATTAATTATTGAAATTGCCACACCCAGTGACTACAGTGTGTTGCGTACAGAGTGACAAAAAGTCATAAAATATCAAGATTTGCAGGCAGAAATGAGAGCAATGTGGAAGAAAGATACCCAGACAGTTCCAATATTAGTAGGAGCAACGGGTCTTAAAGAAAATAATCTACAATTGTATTTAGATATTTTACCAATACATGTAACCCCGTACAAATTGTAGAAGTGATCATTACTGGGCACATTGCAGGTGCTGCAAAGAGTACTTTTGACTGACATCAAAGATTGAAACAATACTAATTTCATGAACTTTAATTATACTTTGACTTAGGAATGGGGTCCATTCCTGTCATGGTATTAGAAACCAAAAAGGTTTAGAGAAATTAAAAAGGCAGAAATGCCAAATTAAGGGCAGCAAAGCCAAAGGAGGTGGTGTTTCAATATATATTAAATATATACACACCTCTATACTGGTCAAACAGTATGATACACAAGAGATGCTCCAGGTGCAGTTAACGGTTGTTGAGACACCTACTCAAATCAAAAATGCTACAGGCCTTAACTTTAACTCAGGACACCCATGCTGCCTATCTGGAACTCCTTGAATCAATTAAGATTCAACCCTATACTCTGATCCTGGGCGATTTTAAGTACCCAACCATTCCTTGGAAGAACTGCTTGAGTCAGAACACAAATGCTCAAAGATTCCTTGACTTTGTCAGTGCCAGTGCCTTGGACCAGCTGGTTGATGACCCACAAGTGGAGACAGCATCTTGGACTTGGTACTAACCAGCATAGGAAGACACTGCAGCATCACCACAATTTCATCATCCCTGGTAAGGTCAGACCACAGAAGTCACCTTAGAAGTCACCATCTTCCCTGAACGCCCCCCCCCCCTCCCCAGCTAAGGTTAAACAAAAAAAAAGTCTCCAAAGCTGATTACAACCTCCTGAGGGAAGGTCTAAACAGCTTCAAAGCCCTCTCTCCAACAGTAGGAACTGACACCAAACCTACATCAAAGTACTATACAATCATTTATATAAATGTATGGATTCAGCCATAACTGACAGGACAAAATCCTCCTCCTCAAGGAAGAGTAAACCTGTCTGGTGGACATCAGCTATAAATAAACTCTACAACAAAAGGAATAAATTGCTGTCTAGGACCAAGAAGAACAAGGTGCCAAACTGGAAGTAATCTCTCCTTGGCCTAAACAGGCAAATAAGGGTATTAGTAAAGTTCTGTAAAGCTAACTTCGAGTCCAAACTGGCCACATCTACTAAAGACAATCCTAAGGCCTTCTTTACATATGTCCACAGTCTAAGGGGAAACACCCAAATCTGCTCAGAAGTGATGGTCACGCACACCACAACACAAATGCTATGGATATAGCCAACCTGCTGGCAGACATATTCAGTGAAACCTTCACCCCTCTGTCCCCCCCACCAGTAATCTAAGATATCTCCATTACCTTCCCCCCACCCCTTATCTGTAGGGAATAAGTCATTACCACCATCTCTAAGGCTAAAGACACAGCTTCCATGGGACCCGATAACATCCCAGACTGCATCCGGCATCAACTCAGGAAGGAACTTGCTGCACCATTAAGCACCCTATTCAACCTAAGCCTGAGTACCAGTTTCATCCTAGCTGAGTGAAGGATGGCCTCCATCATCCCTCTACACAAAGGTGGAACATCCACCAATCCAGGGAATTATAGACCCATCAGCCTAACTAGTCCGACCTGAAAGGTATGGAATGCATTATCATGGACCACATTAACAAGGGCATCAGCAACCTCCAAAGGCTTGATCCCACACAGTTTGGTTTTGTCAAGGGGAGATCATGCCTGTTAAATTTGGTAGACTTCTTTAAGTCAGTCACCAAAGCCACTGACGAGAGGAAGATGGTGTGGAACACCTACCTTGACCTGACCAAGGCCTTCGACACTATTCCCCACTCAGGCATAATAGATAAACTATCCCAGCTTGAGGTAAATCTGTGTGTGACCAGATGCGTAGTTAACTGGCTCAGTGATAGAACTCACTCAGTCAAAATAAGGGAAGCTACCTCAAGTAAGAGATCCATAATGAGCGGCGTACTCCAAGGATTGGTCTTGGGGCCCCTGCTGTTTGGGATATACTTCTCTGAGGTGGAAGCCAAAACCAGAGGTCTATGGCTGACCAAGTTTGCAGATGACTGCAAGCTGGGTGCTGTCATCATCTCCCCTAGTGATGTAGGGATACTACAAGAGGGTCTCATTCAGACAAATGACTGGTGCCAGAAACACAGCCTCAGACTAAACACCAAAAAATGCATCATCATCAACCCCTTTGGGCAAATTAGCACATGAATAACAACTTCCTAAGCATGCAAACAGTTGTGTAGGAGCTAGGCAGCCAAGTTGACAGCAATCTAACTTTTGACCACCATGTTGCCTACATTGTATGGAGAACTCACCTCATTAGCAAGGGTATTTCTTTCAGGAACAAGGAAGTCATAACCTCCCTGTATTCCTCCCTTATCAGGCCCATCATCAAATATAACACCCCTTTCATCAAGTACCTTACAAAGCACATGCAGAAGCTGGAGAGACTACAGAAGTTCCTGAATAGGTGAACCCAGGTCTTCAAAAATCTATCCTACATGAATAGGCTTTTTATACAGACTCCTCAGAGCCGATCTATGTCTGGCATACAGAGCAATCTCTGACCCCACCTTAATGAAATTGCTGCATACCCACAAGCCAGACTCCACTCATGTGACCCACATGCCAAACCTCAACTTGGTCTGTGACATCAATAGGACTTGTTGGCGGGACTTATTTGTCTCCCAGGGACTCCCCCATCAGTGGAATAGACTCCCTCTCCATGTCAAGCAGAGCACCTCATTATCCCTCTTTAAGAGGAACTTAGATGACTGGATGGGAAATAGAAAATACACCCCTGGGATTCCACCTGTGTCCCTGATAGACAGGGGCACCAGGTGCTGACTTGTCGGAACATGGGCTAATTTATTGGCTGGCTTATACAGGCCTCTGGGGCAGTAGCCTAGTAAATTGCTATGATCCTATGATCCTAATTAGAAATAAATATGATCAACATTTAACAGTTATTAGTGTCCTCTAAAGTTCTCTTCAGGAATTTTGCCAGTGTAATGCAACCCCCAAAAGGCCATTTAGACTGTTCTTCTCTGTTGTTATGTATGTGTATACATGTCCACTTTTCATTCCACAGTTTACCTAACACGAGTTCCTTCTGATGTGAATGACATGATTCCAGAATTAGTCCTATAAAAACCCTCATTTTATAGGCCTCATTGTACATTTCAATGTCCAGGAGTACAAGGCCTCACTTGTCTGATATATTATCAAATACAATACCATATTTTGTAGCCCCTGAACAAACCACCACAGAGAATTATAAAAGACAAGATTCCCTACTAGAAAACCACAGGGTTGGAAAACCTGGACTATCCACAGAGGCTTCACAAAGTAGCATTATATTCTTTTTTTACAGGTTACTTAGATGCAATCTTTGCCTGGTTTATAAGTCATGGTCTGATCCTGCTCTGTTCAAAAATCTGTGTATTGAATGCATGTCTAGAAGAGCTAATATTATATCAGGAATGCCAATTCTAAAATTAAATAACAATACTACAAAAAAGTGATAGATAAATTACACAACAGCTTCCTAGATCACAGAATAAGCTTCTACTTGCCAGCAACAGAAGTCAGTCATTAACATTCTTCAAAATCAGTCTTGATGGACATACAAGAAATAGAAAATTCCAATATGGTACTGCAGCAATAAAACATTTCTAAAGATAGTAGGTCATAATGCTGACAACTGAAGCTATTTGTATATCATTTATTTAGAACCAAATTTCACTCCAAGACACAGTAATTGACTACCCCCTTTGAAAAAAAAAAAACAGAAAAATATACTAGTGGAACAGTCATGACATCCTCAGGGATCAGTCCTTTGACCACTACTTTCTGGCATTTACTTCTCAGAAGTCAAGGTCAATGTCAGTGGTCTCTGGCTGACTAAATTTGCAGATGATTGCAAATTAGGAGCTGTCATTGAATCTCACACTGATACAAATGTTCTCCAAGAGGGACTGACACAGACAAAGAGCTAGTGTCAGAGTCATGGACTAAAACTAAATGCCAAGAAATGCATAATAGTATCCTTTGGGAAGTCATCCATCCATGGTAACTATCATATTGACATCACACCCTTTAGAGTTGACCTAGTAGTCAGGGACTTAGGGACACACATAGATAGTAATCTAGCCTTTGATCATCACATGTCTACAGTGGTGAGGAAATCATTCTATGTTGCTCAACTTATAAACAAAGGTATGGCATCTAAGTCCAAGGAAGTCATTGTTCGACTGTATTCGGCATTTATCAGACCTATCATTGAGTACAATGCCCACTTTGGTATGTACCTAACCAGGCATATCCAACAAGTGGAATGTCCACAGAGGTTCCTCACTAAAAGAATACAGGGCATAAGTAATATGTCCTATGCAGACCGCCTCAAGGCTCTATCCCTACATTCTGTCTCCTACAGGCTTTTGAGGGGAGACCTATGCCTGGCATACATGGCATTGTCAGACCTCACTCTGATGGACCTCCTGCATATCCACAAAACAAACAGCACCAGAAGTACCCATTCTAAAGACTTAAACCTTGCCTGTGATATAAATAGGACCTGCTGGAGAGATAGATATCTATCCCAGAGACTTCCCTGTCTATGGAACAGGCTCCCCCTCCATGTGAAGCAGAGTTCCTCCATAATTCAATTCATGTGCAACTTAGACAACTGGATGGGAAACCGGAAATTCATCCCTGGTTTGGCAGCTATGTCTCTGGTGCAAACAGGTAACCTGTAAATGGTTCATCTCCCAGGCCCATGCTTACACTTATCAAGGGTATCAGAACTCGTCAGAGATTTGGGATGCATGGCTAGGCTTAAAAAGGCCCTTGTGGCCATTAGCCTAGTAAACACCTATGAACCTATGAGCATAAATACACCCTGCTTCTTACTCCAAGGTTCTATGATATAGTTCAATTTAATTATGATTTATTGTTCAACCAGAACTAATTAGGGATTTAGTAGGCATTATGTTTATTTGTGCATAGGTGAATTTTATGTTTGCAGCCATTGTAAAGAAATATGACTGGATGCTGTATTTATCTGAGGATGACACAGCTGCTAGCATTGCTGCCATATAGTGCTTGATTCTCCAGTTTGGTTCTTAGCTGTGGCACCTTCGATGTTTAGGTTACATGTCCTGCATCTGTCTCTTACGTTTTGCCTGGATGATAATCCCACAATTAATAGGGTGTGTGTGTGTGTGTGTGTGTGTGTGTGTGTGTGTGTGTGTGTGTGTGTGTGTGTGTGTGTGTGTGTGTGTGTGTGTGTGTGTGTGTGTGTGTGTGTGTGTGTGCGTGTGTGCGTGTGTGTGTGTCAGATGTGTGTGTGTGTGTGTGCGTGTGTGTGCGCATGTGTGCGCGTGTGTGCACGTGTGTGTGTGTATCAGGTGTGTGTGTGTGTGTGTGTGTGTGTGTGTGTGTGTGTGTGTGTGTGTGTGTGTGTGTGTGTGTGTGTGTGTGTCTACATCTGTGTGGGCTCATCTTGTCAATGTTGTGGCTCTACTTGCAATTGTTGTCTGGACCCTTCTCCCTTTGATAGCTGGTGTAAATTCCACTTCCATTGCAACTCAAAAGCAGATTAATTGGGTAATACCAGAGTGGAAGAATATATCTGTTGATAATAAACAAGCTCAGCAAGTGACTTATATTCATTTAGATTAAATAAAGCAATTGGTAGTTTACCTGTACAATTAAATAGGGGTATATTATTTCTTTGAAGGGTTGGTAGTTTACATTTTAATAAATTACTCAATATGCTATGTGAGTAGCAAAAATGTTTTATTGTTTAGTGTTCTCTATCAAATCCAGTTATTAGAACCTATGCTTGTCAGGGCCTTACCTGGTATATCAATGACACCTCTACCTGTCAGGGCCTTACCTGGAATATCAATGGTACCTACACCTGTGTGGGCCTTACATGGAATATCAAGGTACCTGCACCTGTCAGGGCCTTACCTGGAATATCAATGGCACCTATACCTGTCTGAGCCTTACCTGTAATATCAGTGATACCTACATCTGTCTGGGCCTTATGGGGAATATCAAAGGTACCTACACCTGTGAGGGCCTTACCTGGAATATCAATGGTACCTACACCTGTGATGACTTTAAATGGAATATCAAGGTACCTATACCTGTCAGTGTCTTACCTGGAATATCAGTGGCACCTATACCTGTCAGGGACTTACCTGGAATATCAGTGGTACCTACATCTGCCTGGCCTTTTGGGGAATATCAAGGTATCTGTACCTGTCAGGGCCTTGCCTGGAATATTAATGGTACCTATACCTATCAGGGCCTTACCTGGAATATCAAGGTACCTACACCTGTCAGAGCCTTACCTGAAATATCACTGGTACCTACATCTGTCAGGGCCTTACCTGGAATATCAATGGTACCTACACCTGTGAGGGCCTTACATGGAATATCAATGGTATCTATACCTGTGAGGGCCTTACATGGAATATCAAGGTATCTCTACCTTTCAGGGCCTTACCTGGAATATCAAGGTACCTGTACTTGTCAGGGCCTTACCTGGGATATCAATGGTATCTACACCTGTCAGGGCCTTACCTGGAATATCAGTGGTATCTACACCTGTCAGGGCCTTACCTGGAAGATCAATGGTACCTACACCTGTCAGGGCCTTACCTGGAATATCAGTGGTACCTACACCTGTGAGGGCCTTTCCTGGAATATAAATGGTACCTACACCTGTCAGAGCCTTACCTGGAATATCAATGGTACCTACACCTGTCAGTGTCATGCACGGAATATCAGTGGTACCTATGCCTGTCAAGGCCTTACCTGGAATATCAGTGGTACCTACACCTGTCAGGGCCTTACACAGAATATCAGTTGTACCTGTACCTCTCAGTGTCTTACCTGGAATATCAATGACATTAATGCACCAACCAAATGGAAATTCACTGCTGCTTTAGGAAATCAGAGCACATAAGCAATGATGTTTCATCAGTGTAGTGAGAAAAGGTTAAAAAGAACAGTGTCCTGCAGATGTGGGCAGCAGCATTTTATCTCTAGATAAACTGAGGAAAGTGTAAGATGGCGTTACAGGATTTACAGAAGGAGAAGATTGATGGACATTCACCAAAGTAGTTACCATAAATGGACAATTCCTACTGGAAAATATTTATGAACTTAATGATTTTTCAATTTATGTTGCAAATGTGTAACAAAACCCATTCCTGAGGAAGATACAGTATTCTAATATCATTGAGAAACAATGCTGAGACAGTCATGGCCTTGCATGTAAAATTATACATTCTAATGTCAATCAAATCACTGATATTGGCAGAAAGCACTGTCTGGTGAAGATATCTGGAGGGCTATTGTGCCAAAGACATGAAACTAAACTTTCAACAGCTAATAAAATGCATTCAGTTAGTCACCTGAGTAACTGGCTGGTCACTTCTGTTTCTATACCGTCAGCATTACACTGCATAGTTTGATCCAGTTAGTTACCAAATCATGCCCCATTCATCTTGGATTTCACTCTACATTATACTTAGAACATATCTGTGTGCTTAACTGTTTAACTCCTATGTGATGTGGAATGATGTACCTCTTAGAGCCTGCACATATCCTTGCATTCCAGAGTATCTTCTGGAAAATCAGCTTAAAGAGCATAATATAATTAAGGCTTTTCTGCTGTGGGACATCCTCGATTAATAATCTTAATGTCATTTTAACATTAAATCCTTGCCCTTTTAACTTTGTCTATTAAAAAAACTGGTAAGTCACTTAGTTAAAAAGTCAGTCCCAAAAAAGGTCTAGATGCCATAAGGAGCTATGGGTGTTAACTGGAAGTATACAAAAAAAGGAAGTTAGCTTGCTTGTAGGTTATGAACCAAGCATTGTCCAACTACAACACTTAAACAGCACAGGAGATTTGATTAAAAAAATAAATAAATAATACAAGCAAGGCCCTGTGGTCATTCAGACACAGAACACTCTGCTTGCCTTCTTGTACATAATCGTGGACGAGAAAATGACTCAAGTCCCTTCTACTCTCACTAAAGTGTTACCAAAGCAGTTCTAACTAAAGACTGTAAAATAGTCAAAAACTGCAGATATGCAACAGAGAAATACTCAATTGATGCTGCCATGACAAAACACTTTTTAAACAAGTGCCGGAACAGTGGATATGGTAATGTAAGTCATAGCTTTTGTAAAGTTTAGTAGAAACGAGAAACACTCTTCCTCTCAAGCAGTGTTCTCACTCCTCACCAAATGTTGCCAAATGCCTCAAACACAGAGATTCAGATTTTAAACAGGCTAGTCCTCTAGACAATCAAATGAAGGCACAATATAAGACTTATAACAATTCCCTGCTCAGAAGGGTATAAGCTACCTCTCCTGCCCCAAGAGTGTAGAGCACAAACCTTCCTAGTGTAAGATACTTAGTTTGGAGCCCAAGTGCTTAAATCAGAACTAAAAGGCTTAGAATAATAGTTGCAATGTAATCGGACTACTAACAAGCATTAATAAAAACAGCAAATTAAATGCAACTGAACACAATAAGAAAGCCCAGAAAATGCTAAATGAAGTAGGAATAAGAACAAATACAGTAAAAGCAACTGAATAAAGTACATTCTTTTAATTGTATATTTTTTAGTAAGAGGGAAGGTATGAAACAGAAGATAATTCAAGCTTAAGAAATTAAAAGTGGGGGGGATTCCCAGCTGATCTTTCAGATAAGATTGGGAGAAGTGTCCATAGTCAGATTTATAGTAGTGACAGGCAGCTCAAAAGCCACTGAGTTTAAAAACATGACAACATTAGAGTGGAAAAATCAGGCAGAGAATAAAACGTCACACAGCACTACAGCTAATTAAAGATGCCACAAAATACTTGTTGTTTAATGAGGAATGCTATTGCTCAGCTCCCCCCACTAATTAGCTGGATGTTATTCAGTATCTACAAAATAAATCCTTTCTAACGGAGTCTAGCCTAGAACTCTTAACACTCCAAAAAGAACAAAAAAACTATAACAAAACAAAATGTTATATAAGAATAAAGATAAGGAATGGAAGTAACCAAACCTTAAATGAATAACTCAAATGCAGACAGACATCAGCAATAGTCAAATGCAGACAGAGATCAGCAATAGACTTGAAGAGAACAGTGAGCCACACAAAAAACTATTAAAAGATTACTATCATAATGATACAATTAGATAGTACAAACTATCTTTATTAACAAGATGGGTGGGAGGGTGGCCTAATGGTCAAGGTGTTTGCCTTACAAACACAAGGTGCAGGGTTTGAGTCTCACAAGGGATAATTGGCTAAGCTTAAAATGGCTCACAAGGGCAGTTAGCTTAGTACTAATCTATGAACCTAAGAGCTACATCTCCACATCTTTCCATGAACTTTGCTTAATAAACCCAACTAATAAATAAAAAAAGATGATCAACATCAGCAGCTCTGGGCATCGGTTTTCTTAACATTCCAGAAGACGTTTGACTCCCTGCACTGGGAATTAAGAAAGTAAGTATGCTGCATTTATGACTCTCCTTTGAGCTCAAATGATTGCCACTCCAATGCCTTTACTGACCAGCCATTTCAAATTTTCAGAGGTGATAAGAGAGGTGCCTGCTGTCGTCCCTGTTTTTAAAATAGTCAGTTTGGTAACACTGTCCCTTTGATGGCGTTATTGGCACTGGGCAGTCTCACTGTATCCTGATCTCCATATTAACGTGATCCAGTTTTAGAGGTGACTACATAATCAGAATGGATAATCAGACAAATTATCTATTGATTCTCACTAGACTAGATGCTTTGTCACAAATATCTGTACTGAAATTCACAAGGAAAATTGTTGCACATTCCCACTAAATTCCTTAATATTCGTATCATCAGGTACACTTCCCAAATTTCCCATTTGCGGTATTATATAAAATACCTAGAAACACTTTTGGGCAGCAACATGGATGATTTGATGCTAAAAGCATCTTGAAATTTTACTTGAAGTACTGAGAAATGGAAAGGAAATCTTACTTTTTAGCAAGAATATTTGCAGTTAGAAGGTTTATATGCCATAAAATGCTTATGTTTTGATACATATCTGGTAGATCATTCATAAACACTAGTCAAACACTCTTCAGAAACTAATATTAAAGGTTACTGCAAAGCTACCAACAAAAGTATTAGAGAAAATCTATTTTTCCACTCTTCCCATGCTAAAGGCGGCTACTCGGTACCGGCCTCTGACCTTGTGAAATTTACAATTTACTGCTTGAACTGGAAATTTACTAGATGAACAGGGAAAAAAATGAAAAAGCCAACTGAGACTCGCTGGATGACATCTTGAATGAAAAACACACCGTTCAAAATATGTAGGAATAGAATGTAAGGAAACAACTACACACATGTGGAAATTCATTTATTGGCACAACTTCATTTGTGAGAGGTAGCCATTTCTGACTTCTTTTGAAATCTGTATGAATGATATCAGCTTAGAAATATCTCCTTCTGGCAATGTCTCCATATTGTTTATATGCTATGATAACAAGGCACAGGTAGAATGCCATATCAGTAAAATACGGTATATACTAATGAAGTAATATGTGAGTGGAAGAAACGTGCTTATGAATGGATTTATATGTCCTAGACATACATATAATTCTTATATCATTTTCCCCTTTATGATGGTTCAAAACATATTTATTACAGCCAAAGCAAAGTTACAGATTTTAACATTTTAAACACCATTTTGACATCAGTTCAACTTATAAATACTTGATGATATACAAATGCATAGAGAATAGACAATACCACGCATACAGTTTAGTTATGATGCGTTCTTTGTACATGGCATATATTTCCCCTTGAGCCGGTTATGACTACAACTGTGTTCCTTGTTTGCATTTCATTGTTTACAAAGTAATTATATGTCACTTCGATAAATGTATAGAACTTGCAGTAACAGCCAGATTTAAATATAATGGGAAATGTAAAAATAAACCACCTTGGTTTCACAAACATAAATGCACTCTACAAAAAAAAATCTCCTTAAAGTATATAGCAAGTCAGAAGGCCTTCATGTCAAGGATAACATCTGGAAAATTGACTGCAAACTTCAAAAATGCTATTAGAAAAGTACTGGAAAAATGTTCCATCTGCTAATAATGTTTAGGTCTATACCTGATCTGCAATATTTTAAATATTGTAGTGCCTCCAAAGTCTTGGCAGAAATTAGCTGTGGAATTATATTGCTTGGAGTATATCAGCAGGATATAACTGCAAGATGAAGAAAAACCATGACCGACAGCTAAAATGTTAAAGGATTCCCCTTCCTTCAAGTTACAACAATTAATTATATTAACTAAAGAGGAGAGGATAAGAGAAGATGGCTACAGGAGACCTTTGTCTTCCTGTCTTCCCTCAGACATTTCCAAGTCTTTGTCAGTGACCTTGTTTTCTGGCTTACATTTAGGTATCAAAGTACCATTTGCTTTTACCTGAGTAACCTGGATCCTGCATCTCTTAGATGTAACCCAAAAGCCTACCAGGTAGGTTATGAAGACTTTGTATTACTAGTCTCCATAAGAACTAGAGATTATAAATTCAAAATAAATTAAAAAATGTAACGATCATTTCCAAGAAGCAGGAATTTGAAGATCAACTTGTAAAACACATTCTTAGTAAAACCAAAAGCAGAAGTTCATATTTAAAGAAATGAAGCTGAGGCATAGAAGTTACAACTTGACGTGCAATAACTTCAGTTAAAAGTTTAAAACATTAAAAATGTCAAGATAGCAGATATTTTTATTGACTTTTGTTCCCCAAGAAGGTCTGACTTGGCACACAGACCCATTTTCAGTGGAGTTTCAGGGAGAAAAGCTCCAGATGAGAAGATGACATTCTTTGATTATATTACATGGTAATTCAAGAGAAAAAATCCATACAAGAGTACAGAGCTTCACATAGTTTCAAAAATAAAAGAGAAAATTCGATAGAAGATAATGGTGGTTCATACAACATACGGTATCCAAAAACAGACGGGTAAAATAGTGCAACTTCACTGAGGAGAGAGTCAGATACTGATTTTTAGCAACGGTATAGTAGATATGCAACCACTTAGAAAGTAGGAGGTGTGGATTGTATGAAGTCATGAGAGGTAAGAAGTTTAAAGTTGGAGCTAATAAGAGATAAGAAAGGAATGGTAGGGCAGATGAGTGGGAACAATTCGACGTTTAGGTAGGGTACTAATGGACAGGTGAAAGTGACGAAGTGAAGATCGACTGCGTGTTTGTTAGGGTAGGAATTGGAAATGATGGTCAGGTGAGGAAGGAAGATTTAGAGTGTGTGTGTGCAGCGCATGGGATGTTAAGTATGAACAAAGCCAGGAGGAGGGCAGGTGCTCTTTAGATTGTGTTTAAATCTTACTGCGCTGCTGCTGCTGCATTGCTTTGAAAAAGTCGACAAGAGATGGGGATGGGGTAAGAAGTGATGGAAATGGGGAGGGTGGAGTTATGCATAAAAATGAAGGGGAAAGGAAACAGGTGCAACAGGGGCAGAAATGACAAGAAGACCAAGGATGGGTGCAATCAGTAAGTGGGGTACAGAGTCAGAAGCTCCATGTGGGATGCAATGCAAGGGAGAGCAGCCAGATGGAATGGGGGAGCAAAGGGCAAGCAGACAATATAGATGGTCAGGAATAGCACTGCTAGAATGTGAGGTTCAAAAAGTGAGGAAGACAGATAGCAGGGGCAGTAAGGGTGGCTCAGGATGGTGAAACCTGAGTGAGAAAAGCTGAAGGTAGGAGAGTTAATGAAGTAAGGTGGGATATCGAGACAAAGTGATTTGGTGATAGAAAACCCAATCACCAACTGAGCTTTAGTAAGGGAGTCTAAAGAGATCAGGTTTCAAGAAAATCAGTCTCAAGGCTCAGTGGTAAAACATATGGCAATGTGGCAAACGGGGATTAATAAGGGCACTCTGATGTATGCAGTTTGGTTTTCACTGAGGTACTGATGGCCTGTCAGAAAAGACTGCTGAATTGGTGGTAAGCAGGGTTAGAAAGGTGGCACACAGATTTAAGGACAGATGACTACAGGTAATATTCACAGAAGTCTTAGGTATACCAGCAGTCAGCACACTAAAGAAGGAGGTAATGAGGGATGGTCTGCAGTAGCAGCCAACTGAAAAGGACTTGGGGAATATCAGAATTATGAGGAAGACCTGGCAGACAGGGATCATCTCTTTGTCAGAGCAGATTCCACCTTATCCAGGGAGGACTGGTTGCACTTAAAACTGGGTTAGAAAGTCTGCTTGCAATATTGCACTTAATCTAAAATGTAAGGAGGAGGCACTGTGGAAGCAAAACTGAGGTCTAGGTGCACAGACCCTTGACAGAGGGAAAGAACGCACACAGAAAGCAGCCACAATCAAACAGATTATAGCAGGACTGGGCGGTATTTCTGTACATTGCATAAACTCTGGGTAGGAAAGTGGAGAACTCCAAGCAGAGATAGCGAGAAAGAAGTAGATGTTGCTAGAAATCACAGAAAAAAAACATGCCATTGGCTATAATGACAGATATACAGGAGCTAGGTTATAGGCTGTTTAGAAATGACTGAACCAATCAGAGGAGGAAAGGGGGAGATGTCAGCCACACTGAATGCAGTGAAGGAGTGGTAAGGATCAGCACCTACAGTAAGTGCCATGGTGGTTAAGATAAAGGGGGGGGCAGGGGGATATATAGTATATCAGCCCCCCAGGCACATAAATGCAGGAAGATGACTAACAGAGATAGAATAAACAAGTGGAGTGCAAATAAGGTTATAAACTCAAAGGGGATCTAAATCTGTATGGAACTAAGTGGAACAGCAGACCTCCAGTGGTGAGTGGGAGTGGAAGGTGACTGAAGGTTTGGGCCCTGATGGATTCAACTCTCTGCTGAGAGGCTTCTGATTGTTGTTCTGACTAAGGTGCTGCAAGTCATGGATGTCCAAGTGAGGGTGCAATTAGCAATGATCATGCTACTGTGTGATTTAAAGCTGTGGAACTAAAAGAATAAAAAAGGTAACGGTGTGAGACTTCAAGGCAGTGGATTATACTGACCTGGAGGAGATAGTCAACGCGGAGTTAAGGGACTAGATATATTCTTAAGGAAGGAAGAAGCTGTAGGAATGAATCATGAAACATGTACCCCTTTTATACATAATAATGGAAAGGAATGGTGAAATGTTACATGGAATCAGCTTGGATAACATGCAGATGTTGCTTCCTTCCTTAAATTCTCCTGCAGCATCACAAATACATAGCATAAGTGAAATCCCCACATGCTATAAACAATAATATCATGTTTAATATCAGGAATTCTAATTCTGTAAGTGTGTACATAGAAACCCTTCAGCGTTGCTGTCAAGGTTATAATTATATGTTCACGTCTTGTAAAGTACAATATTCTGATAAGCATTGTTTTTCTGGCTATTATTCTTCACATCAGACTATTGTTTATTGACTCTGCATTTTTCTGCTAACAAGGTTTATCACTTCAGGTCTGTAAAACTCTAAAGTATACCTTTGTGACTCTTAAATAAGCAAAAGCATATAACTTTTCTAGATTAAAATTCAATTTCCAATACAGTCTGGTAACAGAAAACATGCCTTTTCTACTTTACAACTAGTACAAAGATAGCTTGACTGAATCATCTGGCAAACAAAATGTCCCATTGCATCGGATTTGCCTCATAATGTTTATGTGTGGGGACATTAAAAGGTAATGTTAAAAATGACATAATGTTTACATGCAGGGATACTAAAAGGTAATGTTATGAATGATGGGTTGTGAGTGGGTGGGCTGGAAAATGGATGCACTTCATGGTACTGTCATTATGGAAGGGGTTTGGAAAGGGGTAAGGGGGTTAATACGTCTGCTGTGAATGGCAGATCAAGGAAATGTAGTGCCACTGTGTTTCTTTGTCCTACCATCAGGGATCAGAAGCCATTGATATAGTTATCTTTACTAAGCTGAGTACAGAGACAAAATTACTCGTAATGTGTCCTTCACTCCTATGTTCACACTGTGAATTCTGGTTAGTGTTCGAATGTATCATGATGTATATGTAACAGTCGCCTGACTATTCTGATGTACGTACATATTGCTAATGCTTCTCGGTACTTTACAGTCTACTTTCAGCCACATGTTTTAGTCCACACAGCGTCAGTATTTCTATTTATGTGGACCCGAATAAATGGCCATTGTTTCATTTCAAATTTAAACTGCTGTCACAAAAACTGCATGATTTGGCAAAAAAAGAGTTTCCTGTTGTGTTGTTCACACCAGTGTAAATGATTATGATGGTAGGTAAAATAACAGAACTGCAAAATTCATGTCCCATTACTCACCTGAGCTACATGGTTAATACACCTGTATTTGGGCACTCAGGTTGATAGCAAACTGACTTTTGACCACCATATTGCCTCCGTTGTACGGAAAGCTTTCTACATGGCCCACCTCTTTAGTAAGGGAATCTCATCCAGGGACAAGGTGGTCATAACATCCCTGTATTCTTCCCTTTTAAGACCCATTATTGAGTACAATGCCCTTTTCGGCATATACCTCACAAAGCACATGCAGCAGCTGGAGAGACCACAGAGGTTCCTCTCCAGGAGAATCCAGGGCCTCAAACATCTACCCTGCACAGACAAGCCAAAGGCCCTGTCCCTCTACTCAGTCTCCTACAGATTCCTCAGTGGTGACCTCTGTCTGGCATACAAAACAGTCTCAGACCCTGCCTTGATGGGACTGCTGCATATCCACAAGTCAAGCTCCACTTGAGTAACCCACATGCACAACCTCAACCTGGTCTGTGACAGCAATAGGACTCATTGGTGGGACAGATTTGCATCCCAGAGACTCCCCTTTTGTGGAATCGACTCCATCTCCACATAAAGCAGAGTACCTCATTAAACCTTTTTAAGCGCAACCTGGGTAACTGGATAGCGAGCAGAAAATACACTCCTGGGATTCTACTTGTGTCTCTGCTGGGCAGGGGCATAGAGTGGAAACTTGTTGGAACATGCGTTAAATTCTTGGCTAGGCTTGTAAGGGCCTCATGGCCAATAGCCTAGTAACTTAGTATGATCCTATGATCCTATAATGCATCTTTTCTGTAACCTGTGAAAAAGTAGTGCTCTGTCCCAGACAGCAGAACGATGCTACTTCTACATATCACTGTGACACCTCATAAATACCTGCAAGTTAACATTTGTATAGGATATACAACCTACTTGTCATTCACTTTTACCTTGACTTGTAGAAATTGTCCCTTATCATCAAACATGCTCCTATAGAAGGACTCATGGAGTTTAATTGATGAGAATCGTTGTATCAAGCAACATAAACAAGAACAAAGACTCAAAACCTATATTCATGCCACCCACTTAGAATACTGAAGGCCGCCCTCCCCATTCAGAATAATAATGTAGTGCAGAGCATGGCTGCACCATACACCAGCCGCTCTGCCCCCTCATAAGGAGGCACAAGGGAAGAGGAACTCGGAATGAGCATTTCTAACTGAATTATTTGGGTATCCAGTTAAATAAAGAATGAACTCAATTTCACTCACAGATGACTAAAAAAAGTGTATTTAAACTCATAGAAATATTCTTCTCATATATAAATCATTTGTGCAAGTTTTCTTTACCTTTAGTTCATTTCTGGCTCTTTTTTGTACTTGGTTCACTTAGTTTATCTTCACTGTTAACTCTGCACCTCATAGCTCTGAAAAGCAATTTCTGGAATCCCAGTTTTGACACCAAGTCGCTTGTCTGGTCAGGATAAAACAGATGAACATCTGTGGGATCTGTTCAAGATGCTTTATTATGTAAAAACACATCAGGATTAAGGCTTAATAATGTTAACTAAGATAAACTTTACTGACAAGCCGCAAATGGAAGAAGCAAGCTGAGGTTGCAGGATTATGTAGAATCCAAAAAAGCATAAATGGTGTAAAAGTCCAAATACGTTTATTTTCACACAATCACGTTAAACACTACAAGCGTTTTTCGTCCCAGCAATACCGGAACTTCATCAGACAACAACTTCCTTTTCCACTATTACTTTTATACAATTTAACAGTTGTTTGTAATTAATCAGTGGAGCGCCCGTGCCACATTAAGTTCTAGTACGGGCAATGAGTTAAACATAAGAATAATAAACCTTTAACATTAAAAACAAGTATGAAATAATAATAAAAACATTATATACTAACAAAAAAATGAAACCTATGTATCTTCATTATGCAGTGCTACCTTTCTAAAACACAAAGTCATATGTAATTAGTTGTAATAGTCTAAAATGCTTTTTACACCTCTAATTAGCTGCAGAGCTCATTTTGTACAATAATTATGTTTTTATATTACTGCATTTAACGTTTGTCTAAGAACATAGGTTTTAACCTAAACTAAACAATGTGTTAAAGATAATGTTGAAAATAATATTTAAAAATATACATTTTCCGAATTGTTAATATATGTGTTGTACCATCCTAGTTTAAAGATGGATGAATGTAGTTCAATTACCCAGTTGTTTTCTAATCAGATAGTAGTTATGTTGTTTAATGTATTTGGTATAGTCAATCCATCTAATTCCATCAAAATTGACTATACCATAATGTTATGTTTATAAATTTATGAATATATGAATTTAAAAATGTTTATGTTATATTAAATAAATCAAAAAAATAATATCTATAAATAAACCAGTATAAAAATATGTATATGTATAAATAATTTAGTCCAATAACTGAAATTTATTTATTAAAAACATTTTATTTTGTTCTATTTTGTAAAATTCAAAATAACTTATTTTATAGCTATTTTGTAAGTAGTTGTTGCTAGTTATGTAAATACTCTATAAAATCAATATTTTCTAAATATGTACACGCTCAATGTTAAAGACCTTACCTAAGTAAACTTTTAATTTTGAGAATACATGCTATAGAGAGAAATTCGTTTAGGCCTGGATAACTACAGGCCATTAATCTTATTTGCCATTTAAGTTCACTTCTCTCCAGCTCGAGCTTTAATAAATTATCATTGACCAACCCATATTCTTTATAGTTTTGCACAATTTGGTTTATCACCATAAATTTAAATGTGTGCTCTGGATTCTTTGTGCAGTGCCTAGCTAGGGCGTTATCATCCTTATTTTTTGCTATAGCGTAACAATGCTCGTATATCCTATCACGAAGTCGTCTATCTGTTTTGCCCACATAGAATGAAGGGCACTTTGTGCACTGAGCTAGATAGACTACTGCCCTAGAATTACAATTACAGGATGCATTGACATGAAAAATTTCATCTCTAATGTTAAAATTTTCTGATGTATCTATGTATAAACAATATTTACAACTTCCACATTTCGTGGTGCCTCTTTTAATTTTCTTTATTTTCGAGTTTGTTTCTAATAATTTTTTTAAATTGTTGCCCCTCCTGTATGTAATCATTGGGCCAAAGTTTAAAATATGTGATAGGTCTTTATCTAAAGATAAAAAGCGCCAGTATTTTTTCACTATTTGACCTATATTTAATGCCTCAATGCAGTAGGTAAATGTGAATGCAATAGTGAAATTTTGTTTATTTTCTACTGGTTCGTCAGGTTCATGTTCAACACTGTCTGTGACTATAACATCTACTTGTTCTAAATTATTGTCATATCTTGACAAGGTGTATGGATTACTTTGAGAATTTAATATCGGTGTATATGTTCCCTTATTTCTTTTCTCAATTACTTCCTGGAAAATTGCTTGTAAAAATGAATCTGGTACCCCTGTTTATGAACATATCGTACAAACGGGTACATTCTTCATCAAAATCCTGATCAAGTGTTACCATTCTTGCAGCCCTGACTAGTTGTCCTTTGACAACTGATTTCTTTTGATGGTAGGGATGCATGCTTGTAAAATGCAAGTAACTGTTACAATGTGTTTCCTTCCTATAGATTTTGGCCGTATATTTGTCTGAATTTTTGGTCAAGTATACATCTAGGAAGTTGATTGAAATTTGTTGAAAGTTTTTTGTGAACCTTAGGAATTGGGTAGTTGAACTGAGGTAGTTGGTCAATGATAATTTATTAAAGCTCGAGCTGGAGAGAAGTGAACTTAAATGGCAAATAAGATTAATGGCCTGTAGTTATCCAGGCCTAAACGAATTTCTCTCTATAGCATGTATTCTCAAAATTAAAAGTTTACTTAGGTAAGGTCTTTAACATTGAGCGTGTACATATTTAGAAAATATTGATTTTATAGAGTATTTACATAACTAGCAACAACTACTTACAAAATAGCTATAAAATAAGTTATTTTGAATTTTACAAAATAGAACAAAATAAAATGTTTTTAATAAATAAATTTCAGTTATTGGACTAAATTATTTATACATATACATATTTTTATACTGGTTTATTTATAGATATTATTTTTTTGATTTATTTAATATAACATAAACATTTTTAAATTCATATATTCATAAATTTATAAACATAACATTATGGTATAGTCAATTTTGATGGAATTAGATGGATTGACTATACCAAATACATTAAACAACATAACTACTATCTGATTAGAAAACAACTGGGTAATTGAACTACATTCATCCATCTTTAAACTAGGATGGTACAACACATATATTAACAATTCGGAAAATGTATATTTTTAAATATTATTTTCAACATTATCTTTAACACATTGTTTAGTTTAGGTTAAAACCTATGTTCTTAGACAAACGTTAAATGCAGTAATATAAAACATAATTATTGTACAAAATGAGCTCTGCAGCTAATTAGAGGTGTAAAAAGCATTTTAGACTATTACAACTAATTACATATGACTTTGTGTTTTAGAAAGGTAGCACTGCATAATGAAGATACATAGGTTTCATTTTTTTGTTAGTATATAATGTTTTTATTATTATTTCATACTTGTTTTTAATGTTAAAGGTTTATTATTCTTATGTTTAACTCATTGCCCGTACTAGAACTTAATGTGGCACGGGCGCTCCACTGATTAATTACAAACAACTGTTAAATTGTATAAAAGTAATAGTGGAAAAGGAAGTTGTTGTCTGATGAAGTTCCGGTATTGCTGGGACGAAAAACGCTTGTAGTGTTTAACGTGATTGTGTGAAAATAAACGTATTTGGACTTTTACACCATTTATGCTTTTTTGGATTCTACATAATCCTGCAACCTCAGCTTGCTTCTTCTATTTGCGGCTTGTCAGTTTTGTTTTCTCAGTTGCTTCAGTCCGGGTTATTTGTTGTTTCTCTACCGACTACCGCAACATGATGGAAGACGAGGGGGACCAGAACCAATCGCAGGGAAACCTTACTCAACTGCTGAATTTGATCAACGAGCGTCTCGACCGCTTATCGGAGAAGGTAGATGGTGTTACCAACTCCAGCGGACACCCGAGGGCCTCTACATCACCTATAAACACAGCTAGCAGTAACCAACAACTTCCTCAAAGGTACGGACTTATGCAAACCGAGCAGCGACAGTCGGCTGAATCTAGAGAAGTTAGAGAACAGCGTCCACTGAATACGGACATTAACTTTAACATTAAATCGTGGTTAAACATGGAATTGAACCTGGATAACCTAACCACAGGTACTGAGCATTTAAATGATAGTGTAAACACTGAAAACCTAACTGACAAGCTAAAAGTGTTTGATAACAAATTATTTAAAGCCAAAAAACTACAATTAGAATTGAATTACTTAAATAGATGTGTACAGGAGAAAATTGTGCCAAAAGGCTTAAGACATTATTCATATCCCACTGGACTCGAGTATGGATCTGACTTTTTTAATGAATTAACCAACCTGTATAATAATCATGGCTTAGAAATATTGCAGTGCATGATTAAATACTATAACATTTCCCTGGAAGATCTAAACAATGAAATCATTACTCTGGAACATGAAATCAAAATTGACTCAGATTTTAGTAGGTACAAATATGAATTTGATAGAACCCTAAGTAGTATATCCCAGCAAATGATTAAATTAAAAGGCAATAAACTTAAAAAACTTCAAAGGGATCTAAAAGCCTACAGAGATGGAGAGGCGTTTCCAAAACCGCCTAATACTAACAACTTCCCACTCAAACCTAACGGGTTCAGTTATCCAACATCCTCAAAAAGCATAACCAGGCATGCTACATCTAGAAATGTAACTAACGCTTATGCAACAAATTCTAATAACATGAATATAGAAGATGAAATTTTTGAAGATGTAACTCATGAACCTGAAACAAGTCAATCCTACCAGCAGGGTAACAACACCAGGCAAAATCAAGGTGCACAAAAAAACTACAAGGGGGGGAGGGGGAACAACTGGTCGACGAATCCCCCCCAAGGACAGAAACGGAGATACAACACCAGGAGCAACAACCAATATCAGGGTTAAAACTGTATGAAATTATACCAAACACCAAAAAAGACTTTAAAATCTACAATTATACTGAGTGTCACATTAACCCTAGCCTGGTGGAACTTTTTGCTAAAGGAATGACTTTTGTACCTACAAAAAGATGTGACATCTCTGAATTAATTATTGATTTCAAATTGTTTATACGAAAACTGAATTTAAATATTCTTTTTGGTAACAACAGTTACAATACAAATGAATTAAGGACAACTAGCACTTATAATCCACCCCAAAATGATGTATTGAACATGTTTGAACAGTTGTGCATTAGTGAATTTAGAGATCTTGCAAAAAATGCCAACAAAAAGAACATTGAAACAAACATGTCAGAAGAAGAAACCTACTCACTAAATCTTATCAGAGAGTTACCCTTAAGATTAATGAAACCTGACAAAGGTGGAGGAATAGCGGTTCTTTACAATAGTGATTATTCTAATATTATGAGTTCAATATTAGAAAGTGATACCTATGAAGTAATGAGTAGAAATGAATTAAATCAGGCATACAACAAAATCAAGATGTTTTTTAGTGACCTATACACAGATGGTATCATAGATATTAATCAATATAGTTACATTACAATGATGGCACCTAGAATTCCAAAAATCTTTGGTATACCGAAGTTACACAAAAGTGTGACAAATCCACCTTTTAGAGCTTTGGTAGACGCAAGGCAGTCCATCACTTATCCATCTGCAAAACTTGTGGACTGTATCCTGAAAAAGTATGTGGGGCTAGAAACACAGATTCTTAAAGATTCCTGGTCCTTTCTAGAATGTATACAGAACATACCATTTAATAAATCTGGGAATTTTTTAACTATTGACATCTGTGACCTGTATTCCTGTATTCCACATACAATAGGCACTGAATGGGTAGTCGACTTTATTAGAACCAAAGGAGCCCATGATAATGAATGTTTACTAGTGGAACAACTCCTAGATATAATTCTGGCAAATAATTTTATTTGCTTTGAAGGATTGTTATTTAAACAAAAGATAGGGGTAGCCATGGGCTCCCCAGTGGGCTCCAGCTTCGCTAACTTGGTCCTAGCCCACTGGGAAAATGAACATCTTCTTAGTAGTGAATGGATGAACAAAATATTTTGCTACAAAAGGTTCTTGGATGATATATTTATTATCATCAATGGGGATGAATTAGTTGCAGACCAACTAGTCGACTACCTCAGTTCAACTACCCAATTCCTAAGGTTCACAAAAAACTTTCAACAAATTTCAATCAACTTCCTAGATGTATACTTGACCAAAAATTCAGACAAATATACGGCCAAAATCTATAGGAAGGAAACACATTGTAACAGTTACTTGCATTTTACAAGCATGCATCCCTACCATCAAAAGAAATCAGTTGTCAAAGGACAACTAGTCAGGGCTGCAAGAATGGTAACACTTGATCAGGATTTTGATGAAGAATGTACCCGTTTGTACGATATGTTCATAAACAGGGGGTACCCGGATTCATTTTTACAAGCAATTTTCCAGGAAGTAATTGAGAAAAGAAATAAGGGAACATATACACCGATATTAAATTCTCAAAGTAATCCATACACCTTGTCAAGATATGACAATAATTTAGAACAAGTAGATGTTATAGTCACAGACAGTGTTGAACATGAACCTGACGAACCAGTAGAAAATAAACAAAATTTCACTATTGCATTCACATTTACCTACTGCATTGAGGCATTAAATATAGGTCAAATAGTGAAAAAATATTGGCGCTTTTTATCCTCAGATAAAGACCTATCACACATTTTAAACACTGGCCCAATGATTACAAACAGGAGGGGCAACAATTTAAAAAAACTATTAGAAACAAACTCGAAAATAAAGAAAATTAAAAGAGGCACCACGAAATGTGGAAGTTGTAAATATTGTTTATACATAGATACATCAGAAAATTTTAACATTAGAGATGAAATTTTTCATGTCAATGCATCCTGTAATTGTAATTCTAGGGCAGTAGTCTATCTAGCTCAGTGCACAAAGTGCCCTTCATTCTATGTGGGCAAAACAGATAGACGACTTTGTGATAGGATATACGAGCATTGTTACGCTATAGCGAAAAATAAGGATGATAACGCCCTAGCTAGGCACTGCACAAAGAATCCAGAGCACACATTTAAATTTATGGTGATAAACCAAATTGTGCAAAACTATAAAGAATATGGGTTGGTCAATGATAATTTATTAAAGCTCGAGCTGGAGAGAAGTGAACTTAAATGGCAAATAAGATTAATGGCCTGTAGTTATCCAGGCCTAAACTAATTTCTCTCTATAGCATGTATTCTCAAAATTAAAAGTTTACTTAGGTAAGGTCTTTAACACTGAGCGTGTACATATTTAGAAAATATTGATTTTATAGAGTATTTACATAACTAGCAACAACTACTTACAAAATAGCTATAAAATAAGTTATTTTGAATTTTACAAAATAGAACAAAATAAAATGTTTTTAATAAATAAATTTCAGTTATTGGACTAAATTATTTATACATATACATATTTTTATACTGGTTTATTTATAGATATTTTTTTGATTTATTTAATATAACATAAACATTTTTAAATTCATATATTCATAAATTTATAAACATAACATTATGGTATAGTCAATTTTGATGGAATTAGATGGATTGACTATACCAAATACATTAAACAACATAACTACTATCTGATTAGAAAACAACTGGGTAATTGAACTACATTCATCCATCTTTAAACTAGGATGGTACAACACATATATTAACAATTCGGAAAATGTATATTTTTAAATATTATTTTCAACATTATCTTTAACACATTGTTTAGTTTAGGTTAAAACCTATGTTCTTAGACAAACGTTAAATGCAGTAATATAAAAACATAATTATTGTACAAAATGAGCTCTGCAGCTAATTAGAGGTGTAAAAAGCATTTTAGACTATTACAACTAATTACATATGACTTTGTGTTTTAGAAAGGTAGCACTGCATAATGAAGATACATAGGTTTCATTTTTTTGTTAGTATATAATGTTTTTATTATTATTTCATACTTGTTTTTAATGTTAAAGGTTTATTATTCTTATGTTTAACTCATTGCCCGTACTAGAACTTAATGTGGCACGGGCGCTCCACTGATTAATTACAAACAACTGTTAAATTGTATAAAAGTAATAGTGGAAAAGGAAGTTGTTGTCTGATGAAGTTCCGGTATTGCTGGGACGAAAAACGCTTGTAGTGTTTAACGTGATTGTGTGAAAATAAACGTATTTGGACTTTTACACCATTTATGCTATTTTGGATTCTACATAATCCTGCAACCTCAGCTTGCTTCTTCCATTTGCGGCTTGTCAGTTTTGTTTTCTCAGTTGCTTCAGTCCGGGTTATAAGATAAACTTTAAACAGACTAGCTATCACACTCATACATGTTCACGCTCTGGCTGCACTCTCAAAATGGCACTGAAGCTAGCACTTGCTTGCTATTTATATGCATGTGCTGTCCCTGGAAATGCTTCTTAAAGGTACAACACACACACATTCTGCAGTTACCTTTTCTGTTACTGTATAAATAACAATAGTTCAATATTCAAGACAAAATGCTGTGCATTAAGGAACCTTAATCAGATAGTTAATAATTTGCAGAATGCCTACAAGTTTAATTTGATGGAGCTGGATTGATCCACCTTACATCAGACTAAGGGTTTTTCTGAGTGGCCTGCCTGACTAATATAGAATTGTAATACTGTTTTAAAGGAAGGTTTCTGTAAATGTAATACCAGACAGCATATTGTATGATAGTGTTGGCATTTATGCCCTGCAGAATGAAGCTGCAGGAGTTTGATTTCCACATGCTGTTAAACCATGTCTTTTAAGATTCAGGGCTACCATTGTGCTAGGGGATTTTAATATTTATAACAACAGTTTCACTATCACTGAGAAAGTGTTTTTTGAATAAAACACTTGGAAGTTATTGCATGAATACACTGCTTGATATTTGGGACTCGTTACAAAGGATTCCATTGTTTAATTATACAGTTAACACACATGAAACAAGGGTGTGCTTTCCTTAAAGAAGCTAACCCTTCAAGAAACACAGAGCAGAAGTATTTTATTTTTTCAGATCACAGTGTGGGATCCCTGCTGTTTGAGAAATTCAATTCCTTACAATGATTCATTGTGTAATTTTGATTTATGTTTAAAATAACAGCATTTTTTAAGAATAAATACAGTTAGTCTATTATGCATAAACAGATGCAACCAGCATAACAAACAACAGTGAATGTGTTTAAGTCACACATTCAAACAAATCTTCCGGACACTTGCATATTTGTCCAACACAGAATATCAGCTGGATTAAAGAAATATGCAACATTTATCCGGAATATCTAAAAACAATTTAGGGCACTACCTCCTTTTAATTCTTCTACGCAATATCAGACCTATAAAACTAAAGTAATATAAAAGCATTTAAAAAACAGAAATTAAGAGTTTCACACTCCAGGAATGGTGACAGTAAATTGGGCAAGTAATTCTAATATTTAAGGACTGTATAAATGGAGTTCGGATTCTGCACTGATGCATTAAATTGATCTATTCTCTAACACTAGTGACATTTCTCAGAAGACATGATTTCTGCAGTACCTGTATACTTTTTCTCATCATAATATGGGATATTTCTTGATGTCTGTTATCAGAAGAAGCAATGCTCTTTCAGGTAATCATCAGGTGTGCTGTCCTTTATAGAAAACAGACAATGAGCAGAGGAAAGAATGGTGCAGCCCACCATGTCTGGCCATAACCTACCTAATGGACACACAGCAGATTATGCTAACAGTGTGATTGTGCAGGTCTAATGTTTCTAATAAATCAACTAACATGGATCCGATTAATTCCACAGAGGGTTCCAAATTTGTTGTCATTTTTATTAGCTTACCTTGACTGCTCTGTTCAATGTGGAACTGTTACTTGCTACCATGTCTGTGTGTCTGTCTGTGGAGTCTGCAAACTGTTTGTTAATTTGGCATTCCTGTACAGTACAACTGCTTTGTGGGAAGTCTGTCCTATAAGCAGAGGCTGAAATCTAATGATTTTCCTGTTTACTGTTTTCCATACTATAATAATTTTAATGAGGACTTTTGGCAAGTTGTGTGGAAATTCAAGTCACGTTAGCTATGTTGATAGAAACCAAATTGTCAGTGGCTTGCTCATGAAGTACATTTCACCTGTGTAGTGCTGGCCATCCTGCATTTTTGTAATTTATCTTCTTTTTGAACTTTAATGCTTATGATACTTGATTGACTTTGTTGAGACCATCTACTGGTATCTTTCTGCATAAATATGTTAGGAAATATTTCATTTTTACCTGGATTACATATTTAACTAATTTTGACTATTTTTTACCTGGATGACATATTTTGACTAATTTGACTAGTGAAGTTGAGTCCCTGCTGTGGTCTTTTTTGTTTAACCAACATTATAAAAATCCTACAATCTTCCACCACTGACATTCTGAGCAGCGATCAACTGAGCAACAGGAAAGAGGTTTTCTCAAACAAACTGAAATAAGTGAAATGAGTAAAATAATAAAATAAAATAAGAAAAAGAGAAAGAGCGTGAGGCAGATACAGCTTCAGCGTATCGCAACTGTTACACTATTCCAAATATGTTGTCTGTGCACCAAAAGCAAAAAAGGTAAATGGTTGAAAAGTTACCATAAAGTTACCAAGCAGACCAATAATTTCCAGTGTGAATCAGGTACAGCTTCAGCGTATCGCAACTGTTACACTGTTCCAAATATATTATATGTACGCCAAAAGTAAAAAGTTAAATATTTAAAAAGTTACCAAAAAGTCACCAAACAGACCAATGGTTCTGAAGCGTTCCCAGTTCCTTTCAGAGAATTTTTAGAACGTTGCCAGCTGGGCTAAGATGTTTAAGCATTACCAGCTTAAATGCTCTGTACTATTGACCAAAGCTTGCAAACCAGTATTCAAACAATACAATATCAGTAGCGTTCCACTTCTCGGCCAATAAATCCCTTATTTAGAAGAAGCAACTTTCGTTTCACCTCATTACACCAACAGAAGACGGATCGACCAAGATAATAATCCAAAGCTTTATATTTATTCAGTATACAACAGATTGGCTAGCGCTTTCACCCATAGGCTTCATCAGGCCACTTATAACTGATATGCAATTCAAACATATTTATAATAGTATTTAAATTAACGTCACTTCCTTTAGTTACTACATCACTTCTTCCACATTTTCCAATTTGCGCACAACTATGCATATTACATTCAAAGAACCATCAATATGCAAAAACTGCAATAAAAATATGGTCATTCTTAATAAAAATACTAACATAATAAAAATTAACTAGGTTACCTTTGTAATTAAAATAAATCAACTATTTTACTAGTGTAGTTTTATGACTTTGCACGCGCTTTGATATGTGCTTAGTCAATATATGAAAATGGTATTAATATTTACAAAATCAAATGAACATTATAAACTACTAAGCGCTACATCTAACCTATAACTATAATTAATATCACATATTTAATATATTTAATCTAATATAAATATTAATGACAATGTGTACTATAACTGTACAATTTGCCATGCAAAGGCAAACATAATAAAAACACATAAATAAAGTTGGGCAAATTAATTTAGACAATGCTAGCACCAATGCATTTTTAAAACTGATAAACATATATATGCATATATAAAAATGAAATTATACATGAAAGACATCAACCAAATATTCAAATAGAACATTTGTAATGATATCACTAAATTATATCTAAAAACATATAATCAACTATCTACTATTCCTAACTAAATTATTTAATGCATATATATATATATATATATATATATATATATATATATATATATATATATATATATGGCAATGAGTAGATCGTACTTACATATGTAATACATATCAAAAAATGCGTATACAGTGTAAATACACTAATTTCATATTAGTTGCTTAGGTGCAAAAACTCATTAATTCATTTAGCTTTTATTTTTCTATTTTTCAACATAGGTTTAATGGGGACCCTATCATTAAGTCCTGGTTCACGATCCGCCCTAAGTTTAATTATCCACTTACTTTCGTTACATTCAGTGGTGTTGCGTACAGTGCCTCTACGTATAGTGGGTTTATTAACATACACCACTTTAAATTTAAATTTGTGTTCAGTGGAGGTCAGTGCTACATGTTTAGACAGTGCATTCCTCTCTGATTTTATCCTAATGTTATAGAGATGCTCCCTTACTCTATCTCTGAGCCGTCTGTCTGTCTTTCCCACATAGAAAGCTGGGCATAGCTGACACGTGGCTAGATATACCATGTGTGTGGTCTCACAGTTTGCCTCACAGTGGAATTTAAACAGTTCTTGGGTTACTGGGTGTAAGAATGTTACTGATTCATCTATGGTGTTATAAAATTTACATCTCCTGCATGGTTTAGTATTAACTGTCTTCTTCTGGCCAGTGTCCTCATAGTCCACTCTATTTGGGCCACATAGCATCCTATATAAATTCAACTTATTTTTATATAGAAATTTGGGCTCCTTTCCTACAACTTCTGAGATGTCAATGTCTACCATATGAAATTAGCGTATTTACACTGTATACGCATTTTTTGATATGTATTACATATGTAAGTACGATCTACTCATTGCCATACATATATATATGCATTAAATAATTTAGTTAGGAATAGTAGATAGTTGATTATATGTTTTTAGATATAATTTAGTGATATCATTACAAATGTTCTATTTGAATATTTGGTTGATGTCTTTCATGTATAATTTCATTTTTATATATGCATATATATGTTTATCAGTTTTAAAACTGCATTGGTGCTAGCATTGTCTAAATTAATTTGCCCAACTTTATTTATGTGTTTTTATTATAAGTTTGCCTTTGCATGACAAATTGTACAGTTATAGTACACATTGTCATTAATATTTATATTAGATTAAATATATTAAATATGTGATATTAATTATAGTTATAGGTTAGATGTAGCGCTTAGTAGTTTATAATGTTCATTTGATTTTGTAAATATTAATACCATTTTCATATATTGACTAAGCACATATCAAAGCGCGTGCAAAGTCATAAAACTACACTAGTAAAATTGTTGATTTATTTTAATTACAAAGGTAACCTAGTTAATTTTTATTATGCTAGTATTTTTATTAAGAATGACCATGTTTTTATTGCAGTTTTTGCATATTGATGGTTCTTTGAATGTAATATGCATAGTTGTGCGCAAATTGGAAAATGTGGAAGAAGTGATGTATTAACTAAAGGAAGTGACGTTAATTTAAATAGTATTATAAATATGTTTGAATTGCATATCAGTTATAAGTGGCCTGATGAAGCCTACGGGTGAAAGCGCTAGCCAATCTGTTTTTGTCTACCTAAGATACACAAGAGTTTAGAACGACCACCTGGTCGTCCTATTGTATCTGCATATAGGTTCATAGGTTCATAGGTTTATACTAGGCTATCTGCCCTAAGGCATTTATAAGCCTAGCCCAAAGTTTTGTGGCTTACACCACCCCTTATATGAAAAAATACTGTGCCCATTAGTTTGTTGTGCCTCTGTCCAGCAGTGATACAGAGATGATTCCCGGGGTAAACCTACGATCTCCCATCCACAGGTCAAGATTTCTCTTGAACAGAGCCAACGAGGTGCTCTGCCTCACATGGACCGGGATTTTATTCCACAGCATAGGGAGTCTCTGAGTGATAAATCTATCCCTCCAGCGCGTCCTATTTATATCCGTGCTAAGGTTTAAGTCACTTGCTCTAGTGGTTTTGGTGGATTTGGATTTTTTGATGTCAGGCACATGTCACCTCTGAGCAGACGGTATGTGACTGAATAGAGCTGGAGTTTCTTCAATCTGGCAGCATATGACAGATTTTGGAGTCCCTTTATCCTTTTGGTGAGGAACTTTTGGGGTCTCTCCAATTGCTGCAGATGTCGGGTGAGATACATCCCGAATGGGGCATTGTACTCGATCATTGGTCTGATAAGCGAAGAGTACAGGGGAACAATGATGTCACTAGATCTGGATGTGAATCCCTTCATGATCAGGTGGGCAATGTAGAAGGTCTTTCTAACCACTTTAGCAACGTGAGTGTCAAAAGAAAGGCCACTGTCAACCTGGGTCCCCAGGTCCCTGATAACCTCTTCTGTGCTTAGTGGATTGCCGCCTATATGGTAGCTTGGGGTTACCTTGTTTTTCCCGAAGGGTATGACTATACATTTTTTGGTGTTTAACTTCAGGCCATGGCTCTGGCACCAGCTATCTGTTTCCGTGAGTCCCTTCTGAAGGATATCCGTGTCCAATGCACTTTCCACTATGGCGCCCAGTTTGCAGTCGTCTGCAAACTTTGTCAGCCAAAGTCCTCCCATGTTGGCCTGTACTTCTGAGAAGTAGATGCCAAACAATAGGGGGCCAAGGACCGAGCCCTGTGGGACACCACTTGTGACTGGCTTGGAGTCTGACATAGCCTAACCCTGTGGGTTCTGTCCTTAAGCCAGTTTGCAACCCATCTTGTGACATATGGGTTTACATTTAAGCTGGTAAGTTTTTCTACAATACCCGAGTGGGGTATTGTGTTGAAAGCCTTTGCAAGGTCAAGGTAGGCTGTATGGACTGCCTTTCTCTCCTCAATGGCCTTGGTGACTGTTTCGAAGAAGTCGACCAAGTTCAAAAGGCATGATCTGCCCTTGACGAAGCCAAACTGGGTCGGGTCCAATGTCTGCAAGTCCCCTATATCTTTGTTTATGAGCTCCATTATGATCCTCTCCATAGCTTTGCAGACTAGACTTGTTAAGCTTATGGGGCGGTAATTACCAGGGTCTGTAGAGGCACCACCTTTGTGGAGTGGGACCACAGTTGCCATACGCCACTCCTTGGGCACGTATCCTGTGGTAAGGCTGAGATTAAACAGCTGCCTTATGTGCGGGTTTAATTCCTCATTTAGCTCGTGTAGCACACAGCCGGGGACACCATCCGGTCCCATTGATGCTGTGTTTTTAGCTTTAGAGAGAGCAGCTTTCACCTGCGCATTTGAGATGTCTGGGAGGCTACACTCTGCTGGGATAGTTATCTCTCCTTTAGGGGAGAGGGGGGTGAATTTTGCACTGAACCTGTCTGCCAGTATGTTGGCAATGTCTGTGGGTGCGGTGATTTGTGTATAATTTTGGCCTAATTCTGAGCATATCTGGGAGTTTCCACCCAGTTTCTTAACATAGCTGGAAAAGGCCTTATGATTGTCCTTTGATTCCATGGCTATTTTTCTCTCAAAACTGGCCTTAGTTGATTTTATGTGTGCTCGTATTTTTTACTAATAATGATCAGGGGTGACTTCCCTTTTATGGATTTTGTTCTATCATGTAATAGCTTTCTCCTCTTATTGTAAAGTTTGTTAATGGCTGGGGTCCACCAGACTGGACGTTTGCCCTTTGTGGAAAGAGTCTTGGTTTTATTTGGGATTGCCTGATCCATGCAGTCCTGGAGGTGTTCATAGAAGGCATTTGTAAGGGCTTCCGCAGCTTGGGTTGTGGTTTCCACTGGCTCAGGGGCCTTGAAGGATACCACACCAGTCTTGAGTAGTGTGAAGTTTGCTTTTGAGAAGTTCTTCACTGTGGTCTTTTTGTTTGGGGTGGGGGGATGTGGATTTCCAGTGAGATTAGTTTATGATCAGATCTCACCAATGAGGGATATACTTCCGGTGTGGAGCATTTTGTCCCCATGTTTGTGATAATGAGATCTAGTATATTTTCTCCTCTCGTGGGAACAGTGACTAGCTGTTCCATGGCATTTGAATTTATGAACTCCAGGAACCGTTGGGCTAGAAAGTTAGGGCTTGAGTAATGTTCCCAGTCTATATTCGGGTAGTTGAAGTCACCCAATATGATGGTGTTTGGAGATACATTTATACCCTCCAGTGTCTTCAGGAAGGCTGTGTGGGGTTCCTGAGTTTGAGAGGGTGGCCTGTTGCATGCTACAATTTGTAGAGCCGTTTTGCCTATGGTTAGTTGCACCTGGATGGTTTCCGAAGCTTCGTGCGTTGCCACCAACCTGGAGGTGTGGGTATCCTTTATGAATATGGATACACCCCCTCCTTTTGTGGTGTGGTCCGGGTTTTGGGGCCGAAACACATGATATGAGGTAAAACCTAATAATGCCGGGGTGCTCTCAGGAGCCTTGAACCAGGTTTCAGTTACAGCACAGACATCGATGTTCTCCATACTGAGAAGGGCCTCGAGTGCGTGCATTTTGAGATTTAGACTTCTGGCATTGAGCAGCATTACCCTCAGTTTCTTCCCATTTTTGTTTTCTATGGTGGTAGGTTTAGAATTTGAGCCTTGCCTAAAAAGGCACTATGGGGTGGCAAGAGCCTTAGCCAATATCCGAATCCCAGGGTGACAGGTGCAAGCCGTCCCTTGTGAAGCAGCGTGGCTTGTCAAGCATGTCATCCCAGGCAGACAGACACTGGATCCCCTTTGAATGACACCAGACATTAAGCCAATTGTTAAAGCTGATCATCTTGTCTCTATATTGTGGTATCATTCTTGGTGAAGGAAGGATACTGCTCAGGGTCAGGGTCATACCTGCCTGGGCTACATAATCAGAGAGCTCCTCTATGTCTCTTTTCATGTAGTCCAGGGAGGTACATCTCAGGTCGTTCACACCAGCATGGACAATGACTGTGTCATATTTGTACCTGCCATGGAGTGACCCGAGTGCTTGTGTTATGTGGCGGATTCTAGCACCCGATAGGCAGCTTACTGTGACCCTCTCCTTGTTCAGCCTGGTGAGTGGGACGTCAGTGTGTCTGACTATGGAGTCACCTATGACAAGTATGTTTGGTGTTGTATTTGTTTTGTTTTTCACTTATAATTTGTGTAGTCTGTTACATGAGTATTTGCTAAAAGAAGTTATTACACTACCCTCATATATCAAAGATTCGTTTGATTTTCTTCATAAGATTAAAGATATTTGTTGGGTAGAAGGCATGTATTTTATTACTATAGATGTGGTGAGTCTTTATACAAATATTTCTCATAATTTTGGCTTGGAAGCAATATTGTTTTTTATGGGTGATAGTCCAAAAACACATTATATATTAGAACTTGTTGAATTTTGTTTAACTCATAATATCTTTGAATTTAATGGTGTCTTATATAAGCAAATGATGGGAACAGCAATGGGGGCTGCTTTTGCCCCTGCTTATGCAAATTTATTCATGGGCTTTTTTGAAAATAAATATGTGTATAGACATCAATTTTTTAGAAAACATGTAATAAAATATAGATTTATTGATGACTTAATTTTTATTTGTTATGGTGGTTATGATTTGTCTACTCAATTTATTCATGAATTAAATAATAATAATTTAGGTATTAAATTTGATGATGTGCAAACAGGATTACAAGTTCACTTTTTGGACATTGCCCTTACAGGGGTTAATTGTAAAAAAATACAAACCAATATACATAGAAAATTTGATCAGATTAATTGGAAAATGTGTGGCAGTAGTTGTCACCCTGCTCATACCTTAACAGCTATTCCATATGGTGAATTTATTAGAATCAAAAGATTAAGTACGGATAGTAAATTAGCTTTTGAATAAGCTCCTAAAGCAGCTGCTATGTTTATTGGTAGGGGATATAATAAGTCAGATGTTATGAATAGTTTTGATGAAATATTTGACAAAAAAGTATAATAAATAATTCTGTAGATAGACATAGGAACATTAATTATAATAAAAATCAATTGGATAAGGAAAAATTATTTTTTGTAACCAAATACACTAATTTTTCCCATACCATCAATGGTATAATAAAAAAGTATTGGGACTTCATAAAAAAGAAATTGGTTCACTGAAGGATGTGGACCTGGTTATATCTTATAAGAGAGGTAAAAACATTCAAGACTTTTTGGTACACAGTGTATATAAGGAACCAAGAAGGAATATGTTGACTAATATTAATATGATAGGAACTTTCCCTTGTGGCAATTGTTCAATCTGCAAATACATAACTACTGAAGTAACAAAAATTAATGGTAAAAAATTCACTACTAGAGCTAAATATTCATGCTCTAGTACAGGAATAATTTATATTATTTTTTGCTCATGTAAAAAATACTATATTGGTGAAACCAAGAGAGCTTTATCTGACAGAATAAAAGAACATGTCAGGGATGTTAGGAATAAGAAAATGAATAGTCCTATTGCAGAACATTTTAATAATGAACATCATGGCAATATGGAATGTATGAAAGTTTCTATATTAGAACATGTACCATTGCAATTTAATAATGTAGGATTTCAAAAAAATGTATTGAGACAAAGGGAATCAGTTTTGATTATGAAATACAATACTTTGTTTCCACATGGATTGAACAAGGAATTAATTGGCAAAGTTTTATTTGATTACTGTAGCTTTAAATGTTTTAAATTGATCTGTAACAATTGATTAATTGTTTAATTGTATTAATTAATATGTTTTCTATATATACTGTTTTTTTATTAGTTAACACTTTTTACTCTGTAAAGGCTGTGGCCGAGGCGCTAGAGAAGTTGGATTGTGTTTATTAAATTTTACGAAAGTAGAGCTGTTACTCACTGATTTTTCTTTGGTCGTTTTTCAGTTATTTGGGTTTTTTTAGTAGTTTATTTAGTATTATAAATATGTTTGAATTGCATATCAGTTATAAGTGGCCTGATGAAGCCTACGGGTGAAAGCGCTAGCCAATCTGTTGTATACTGAATAAATATAAAGCTTTGGATTATTATCTTGGTCGATCCGTCTTCTGTTGGTGTAATGAGGTGAAACGAAAGTTGCTTCTTCTAAATAAGGGATTTATTGGCTGAGAAGTGGAATGCTACTGATATTGTATTGTTTGAATACAGGTTTGCAAGCTTTGGTCAATAGTACGGAGCATTTAAGCTGGTAATGCTTAAACATCTTAGCCCAGCTGGCACCGTTCTAAAAATTCGCTGAAAGGAGCTGGGAACACTTCAGAACCATTGGTCTGTTTGGTGACTTTTTGGTAACTTTTTAAATATTTAACTTTTTGCTTTTGGCGTACATATAATATATTTGGAACAGCGTAACAGTTGCGATACGCTGAAGCTGTACCTGCTTCACGCTGGAAATTATTGGTCTGCTTGGTAACTTTATGGTAACTTTTTAACCATTTACCTTTTCTGCTTTTGGCGCACAGACAACATATTTGGAATAGTGTAACAGTTGCGATACGCTGAAGCTGTATCTGCCTCACGCTCTTTCTCTTTTTCTTACTTTAATACTTTTGCTTTATAAGGAGCATGTTTTAACAGCCAATATTTACATTCTAATAAAATAAAATGCTGTCTATACCTTGCAAACAGGAAACTTCCAGCTCTGCAGAGTCCTGTGCATGGGCTTTCATTGCCGACTTACAGAGAGCGATAACAGTTTCTTATTTTCACCCTTTGCTGCATCTTCCTGTACCTCACACTATCTCTCAGGGTTTTTGGTGCCTTATTATATCACAGTTATCATTTATTTATTCAAAAGACTTAAATGCGTATTATCTAACCATTGTACATCATACGAACATATTGTACATATGATGTATAAATCATAACTCGTGCAAATGAAGTATCGACATGGTTGAACTCTGACTGAGAGAATAGTGCTAGAACTGAAATCCTCAAAATATAGCCCTCAAAATGGTTTCTGTACTTAGTTAGATTGTCATTGTGGAAGCAGTGTGTCACTGTGAAAGCGGTGTGTCATTGTGGAAGTGGTGTGTCATTGAAGAAGCAGTGTGTCACTCCCTTACTGGGTGATTTCTTATTTCCCTAACATTGTACAACTGTACTGTTCTGCAAGGGGGATTGCAGGAGGCTTGCCTCACATGCAAAAATTGTCTTATGTTATTTTGTCTACAAATTGAGAATGTACATTTTTTAGGGAGTTTGCACTTAGTGGTTTGTTTACAGGGAGTTCCCTTATAAGAACATATAGTACATCCTATGTTTATTTATTTTAATATGATTACCTTTGCACCCCTTATTCTTTAGGTATTGCTAAATCTTCTATTTCATGTGTCAATTTTTCCTGGATTTTATATAACATTTTTGCAATCTTGTACCAAATTTACGTGAACAAATTTCACTGTATTCCTCCATTTATACCAATTTTGTTTTCACATTTTTGATCCGTCCTTGTGAATTAATGATGGATTTAGGTATATTTTATGCCATTTACCAAAATGTATAGACTCTTTCCAAATTATTAACCTTTATAAAGAATGAAAAACACTATAGAATGCACTACCATACTCCAAGTCTTGCTTATAAAAGGGCAAGAAATATAAAAAAACATATTTGAAAGAGCTGTACCCTTGAATTATATTGGCAGTAACAACAACAGAACAAAACAATGTGGTTAGTGCAAATATATTTATGAAGGAAGCTGCAATGAGGTTGAATGTTATTTGACATTTTGATTGTGGTATCTGGGGTGTGGTATATTCAGCTAGACTAGGCATAATCCATGCCTGAGACATTAGATAGGGAAAACTGAGCGCACACTTTGTAAGGATATTTACAAACATATGTATGACATTCAAGAAATTGGGTTTAATAGTGGTTTGAGCAAACATGCTACGATCTGCCTTGATTTTAAAAGTTTTTATTTACAGTACTTGAAAATCTTGAAAAAAAAATCCAGAACTGTAATATGGGAAGTTTTGCTATAAACTTGTGATCTTAGGTGGCAGTTAAGAGCTGGCGCTGATAACCCCCTCCCCCCAGTATTAATGATAACATTCCTTTAATAGTTATCTATGGTTAAAATCTGCTTGGTTGTAGGTATGAGTGAGTTTTAAATTAAAACCTGGAGCAAGTTATTATATTCAAGATATTATCAATATTTCAATGTTAAAGTTTTATATATTTTAAATTACATACAATTACATACTTTCAGGTCATGTGCTACATTCTTATGACTTTTGCTGGATGATACTAGTATTAAAAGCATCATCACAGCTGTCTTCTTCTGATTCTGCTGACCTTCCTGGGGCAAAAGGGCTAAATCTGAAGTCTTGGCAAATGAAAAGTTCCCTTCAGTGAAAACTAAGTATTTTTTTATGTATGAATGCTTCTGTTTTGTTCTTGGCCTGAGTTGAGAAGTACGACGTTTGGGTGATGTTATTGACTTAGAAGCCACATGTGACATCTGGTAAGACCAGACGTTTGGGTGATGTTATTCACTTAAAAGCCACATGTGACATCTGGTAAGACCAGTCATTTGGGTGATGTTATTGACTTAGATGCCACATGTGACATCTGGTAAGACCAGTCGTTTGGGTGATGTTATTGACTTAGAAGCCACATGTGACATCTGGTAAGACCAGATGTTTGGGTGATGTTATTGACTTAGAAGCCACATGTGACATCTGGTAAGACCAGACATTTGGGTGATGTTATTCACTTAGAAGCCACATGTGACATCTGGTAAGACCAGACGTTTGGGTGATGTTATTCACTTAGAAGCCAAATGTGACATCTAGTAAGACCAGTCATTTGGATGATGTTATTCACTTAAAAGCCACATGTGACATCTGGTAAGACCAGTCATTTGGGTGATGTTATTGACTTAGACGCCACATGTGACATCTTGTAAGACCAGTCGTTTGGGTGATGTTATTGACTTAGAAGCCACATGTGACATCTGGTAAGACCAGTCATTTGGGTGATGTTATTGACTTAGAAGCCACATGTGACGTCTAGTAAGACCAGTCATTTGGGAGATGTTATTTACGTAGAAGCCACATGTGACATCTGGTAAGACCAGTCGTTTGGGTAATGTTACTGACTTAGAAGCCACATGTGACATCTGGTAAGACCAGTCGTTTGGGTGATGTTACTGACTTAGAAGCCGCATGTGACATCTGGTAAGACCAGACATTTGGGTGATGTTATTGACTTAAAAGCCACATGTCACATCTGGTAAGACCAGTCATTTGGGTGATGTTATTGACTTAGAAGCCGCATGTGACATCTGGTAAGACCAGATGTTTGGGTGATGTTATTGACTTAGAAGCCGCATGTGACATCAGGTAAGACCAGTCGTTTGGGTGATGTTATTGACTAAAAAGTCACATGTGACATCTGGTCAGACCAGTCGTTTGGGTGATGTTATTGACTTAGAAGCCACATGTGACATTAGGGACAGCTTTCCCTAAACCATCTGTGTCTCAAAACGCTTTACGTAATTATAACAACCTCATAGACCAAACTACACACAAGGACCAAAGAGGAAGATTAACTACTAGAAATACATCTGTTGACTTGAATATAGGTGTTGAATCTGAAGCTGGGTTTTTTGTCAATGATGATGACACATTTGAAGGGGAAACAAATGGTGTAAATTCTAAGCAGTTTTACCGTACAGATAATAATCAAAGGCAAAACCAAGGCTCTCAAAAAAACTACAGGGGGGGGGGCAATTGGAACATGAATCCAGACCAGGGATTCAAACGGAAATACAACACCCGCAGCAACAGCAAGTATCCGGGTTAAAACTGTATGAAACACTCCTTAATAATGAAGGGGACTTTTTCATTTATAACTTTACTGAGTGTTGTATTGACCATGTGTTAGTGGAATTATTTGCTAAGGGTTTTACTTTTGTGCCATCCAAAAAATGTGATATTGCTGAATTGTTGATAGACTTTAAATTGTTTATTCGTAAATTGAATCTGAATTTATTGCTTGGAAATTCATCACACTATGATAATGAATTGAGAATAGCTAGCACTTTTAACCCCCCTCAGAATAGCACAATAAGTATGTTTGAACACCTCTGTGAAAACGAATTTAGAGATGTCCTGAAACATTCTACCGAAAACAAACTCAAGTCCAATATTTCTGATGAGGAAAAAACATTATTAACCTTATTAAGAAATTTACCTCTTAGGTTCATGAAACCAGATAAAGGAGGGGGACTAGTGGTGTTTTATAATGAGGACTACTCTAATATTATGATGACACTCTTGAAAAGTAGTACCTTATGCACCGGTGAGCAGAAATGAATTGAATCAGGCTTACAACAGGATTAACATGTTCATTACTGACTTATTCACAGATGGTTTGTTAACTTTAGAACAACACACATACTTAACTATGTTGGCCCCAAGGATCCCAAAAATTTTTGGGATCCCGAAGTTACATAAAGATATACTGAATCCACCATTTAGGGCACTGGTTGATGCAACACAATCAATTACTTACCCCTGTGACAAACTAGTGGATACAATTTTAAAGAAATTTGTCACCATGGAAAATCAAATACTGAAGGACTCATGGTCTTTTTTGCAGAGCATGCAGTCCATAATTTATGACGATACAACAATTTTTTTAACGGTGGACGTAATTGATTTGTATTCTTGTATTCCACATGATTTGGGGGTAGAATGGGTTGTGGAGTTCATCAGGCTTAAAGGGGCAAATGATAATGAATGTAATGTAGTTGAGCAACTTCTTGACATCATCTTGAAAAACAATTTTGTGACATTTGAAAACAAACTATTTGTTTAAAAAATAGGAGTTGCGATGGGCTCACCAGTCGGCTCAAGTTTTGCGAACCTGGTCTTAGCCCATTGGGAAAACAGCTATGTTTTCAATAGTCACTGGGTTAACCAGATTGTCAGCTATAGAAGGTTTTTGGATGATATCTTTATTATATTTAAAGGTAATAGAGATGAAGCAGAGCTTCTTGTGAACTACTTTAATTCAACCACAACCTTTCTAAAATTCACTCAAAATTTCCAGGCAAATTCTATTAATTTTTTAGATGTTGAATTAAGTAAGCACAATGGACATTACATAGCCAAAATCTTTAGAAAAGCCACATACTCTAACAGCTTCCTTCACTTCACCAGTATGCATCCCCTTCACCAGAAGAAAGCTGTAGTGAAGGGACAACTGGTGAGAATAGCAAGGATGGTAACACTAAAAAAGGATTTTGAAGAAGAATGTGACCTGCTATATCTTATTTTCTTGAGGAGGGGGTATCCTGCTTCTTTCCTGGATAACATTTTCCAAGAAGTGACTGAAAAGAGAAAAAAAGGGATATACACACCAATATTGGGTGGTGACAAAGGTATTAGTGAACTTAACCTGGCCATTGACTGTAGGGTTAGTACTGACAATACAGTAACAGACGCAACTGGAAACATAAACCAGGTTACTGTAAATGGAACTTGTAATGACAAGAATTTTGTTGTAGCCTTCACTTTTACGTACTGTCCAGAAGCAGATGACATAGTAAAAACAGTGAGGAAATACTGGTGTTATTTATCTATAGATAAAAATCTTTCCACAATTTTAAACTTTAACCCTGTAATAACATATAGAAGGTGCATTAATATGAAAAGTCTCCTTGAAACTAAGCCTATAAGACTGCAGATTAGAAGGGGAACGAAGAAATGTGGTGCATGTAAATATTGTAGATATATAATGACATCAGATGCATTCACTATTAGAACAGTAAGTTATTCTGTTAAGGAAGCATACACATGCAATTCTAGGGCTATCGTTTATCTGGCACAGTGTGTACAATGCCCATCATTTTATGTGGGTATAACAGACAGGCGTTTGCGTGATAGAATGTACGAATATTTATATGCAATAACTAAAGGTAAAAACGAAAATGCCTTGGCTAGACACTGTGCCAGTAACCCAGATCATACTTTTACTTTTATGGTCATTGATCAAATTAACAAGCACTCAGTAGACTATAATTTTGTGAATGACAACTACTTAAAATTGGCATTGGAGAAAAAAGAATTAGCTTGGCAACTACGTTTGGCTGCGAATAGAGAACCAGGTTTAAATGACTTTTGCTCAATTGGATGCATATTAAAACTTAAGAACTTATTGAGGTAGTTTGATGTTGGATTTTGTTTTTAAGACTATTGAATTGTTATTTTTTAGTAAGTTTTAATTAAACATGACTAAGGATGATTATTAATAAAATTCAAGCATTTTTGAACACTTTAGGATATAGTCTTTCAGGATACAAGAACAAAGTTATTTGTTTTAAACGTTTTATAGATGTGATATGAAATGTGGTTATATATGACATTTAGGAACTTTAGTTTCTTTAGGTAGTATAAATGCTAAGTGTTTTAAACAAGACAACTCTATGTTTATAGTCATTTTATAACATTATATAATTATATTTTTATTCATTATTTTATGAATGGTTATAATGTTTATGTTCCTTTAAATGAATGGCAAAAGTGTCTTGGTGTAATTTAAAACACCTGTATTAATTACGGAGTACATATTTAATTACCATTTGTAATGGTACTGGCTGTTGTCTGAGGAAGTTCTGACACTTTCAGAACGAAAAACGCTGGTAGCGTTTAACATTTACTTGGTTGCAAAATAAAAAAGTGTTTATAAGTACTTTACTTTGGACAAATAACGTTTTATTTGGGCAGTGGATTATTTCCATAAAAACCACCTTTCGTAGCTGACACCACCAACGCCTTCTTCTTGGTTTAGTGTGACTTTGACTGGTTTGCTTAGAAGCCACATGTGACATCTGGTAAGACCAGTCGTTTGGGTAATGTTATTGACTTAGTAGCCACATGTGACATCTGGTAAGACCAGTCATTTGGGTGATGTTATTGACTTAGAAGCCACATGTGACATCTGGTAAGACCAGACATTTGGGTCATGTTATTGACATAGAAGCCACATGTGACATCTGGTAAGATCAGTCATTTGGGTGATGTTACTGACTTAGAATCCGCATGTGACATCTGGTAAAACCAGACGTTTGGGTGATGTTATTGACTTAGAAGCCACATGTGACATCTGATAAGACCAGTTGTTTGGGTAATGTTATTGACTTAGAAGCTGCATGTGACATTACCCAAACAACTGGTCTTACCAGATGTCACATGTGGTAAGACCAGTTGTTTGGGTAATGTTATTGACTTAGAAGCTGCATGTGACATCTGGTAAGACCAGATGTTTGGGTGATGTTATTGACTTAGAAGACGCATGTCACATCTGGTGAGACCAGTCGTTTGGGTGATGTTATTGACTTAGAAGCCACATGTGACATCTGGTCAGAACAGTCATTTGGGGGATGTTATTGACTTAGAAGCCACATGTGACATCTGGTAACACCAGTCGTTTAGATGATGTTATTGACTTAGAAGTCACATGTGACATCTGGTAAGACCAGTCATTTGGGTGATGTTATTGACTTACAAGCCACATTTGACATCTGGTAAAACCAGTTGTTTGGGTGATGTTATTGACTTAGAAGCCACATGTGACTTCTGGTAAGGCCAGGCGTTTGGGTGATGTTATAGACTTAGAAGCCACATGTGACATCTGGTAAGACGAAACGTTTGGGTGATGTTATTCACTTAGAAGCCACATGTGACATCTGGTAAGACCAGTCGTTTGGGTGATGTTATTCACTTAGAAGCCACCGGTGACATCTGGCAAGACCAGACGTTTGGGTAATTTTATTGACTTAGAAGCCACATGTGACATCTGGTAAGACCAGTCGTTTGGGTGATGTTATTGACAAAGAGGCCACATGTGACCTCTGGTAAGACCAGAGATTTGGGTGATGTTACTGACTTAGAAGCCACATGTGACATCTGGTAAGACCAGTCGTTTGGGTGATGTTGTTGACTTAGAAGCCACATGTGACATCTGGTAAGACCAGTCTTTTGGTGATGTTATTGACTTAGAAGCCACATGTGACATCTGGTAAGACCAGTCGTTTGGGTGATGTTATTGACTTAGAAGCCACATGTGACATCTGGTAAGACCAGTCGTTTGGGTGATGTTACTGACTTAGAAGCCACATGTGACATTTGGTAAGACCAGTCATTTGGGTGATGTTATTGACTTAGAAGCCACGTGTGACATCTTGTAAGACCAGTTGTTTGGGTGATGTTATTGACTTAGAAGCCACATGTGATATCTGGTAAGAACAGTCATTTGGGTGATGTTACTGACTTAGAAGCCAAGTGTCACATCTGGTAAGACCAGACATTTGGGTGATGTTATTGACTTAGAAGCCACATGTGACGTCTGGTAAGACCAGTCGTTTGGGCGTTGTTATTCACTTAGAAGCCACGTGTGACATCTGATAAGACCAGACATTTGGGTGATGTTATTGACTTAGAAAGCTACATGTGACATCTGGTAACACCAGTCATTTAGATGATGTTACTGACTTAGAAGCCACATGTGACATCTGGTAAGATCAGTCATTTGGGTGATGTTACTGACTTAGAATCTGCATGTGACATCTGGTAAGACCAAACGTTTGGGTGATGTTATTGACTTAGAAGCCGCATGTGATGTCTCGTAAGACCAGTCGTTTGGGTGATGTTATTGACTTAGAAGCTGCATGTGACATCTGGTAAGACCAGTCGTTTGGGTGATGTTATTGACAAAGAAGCCACATGTGACATCTGGTAAGACCAGACGTTTGGGTGATGTTATTGAATTAGAAGCTGCATGTGACATCTGGTAAGACCAGTCATTTGGGTGATGTTATTGACTTAGAAGCCACATGTGACATCTGGTAAGACCAGTCGTTTGGGTAATGTTATTGACTTAGAAGCCACATGTGACATCTGGTACGACAAGACGTTTGGGAGATGTTATTGACTTAGATGCCACATGTGACATCTGGTAAGACCAGTCATTTGGGTGATGTTATTGACTTAGAAGCCACATGTGACATCTGATAAGACCAGACATTTGGGTGATGTTATTGACTTAGAAGCCACATGTGACATCTGGTAAGTCCAGACGTTTGGGTGATGTTATTTACATAGAAGCCACATGTGACATCTGGTAAGACCAGTCATTTAGGTGATGTTATTGATGTAGAAGCCACATGTGACATCTGGTAAGACCATTCGTTGGTGTGATGTTATTGACTTAGAAGCCACATGTGACATCTGGTAAGACCAGACGTTTGGGTGATGTTATCGACTTAGAAGCCGCATGTGGCATCTGCTAAGACCAGTCATTTGGGTGATGTTTTTGACTTAGAAGCCACATGTGACATCTGGTAAGACCAGTCATCTTGGTGATGTTATTGACTTAGAAGCCACATGTGACATCTGGTAAGACCAGTCATCTTGGTGATGTTATTGACTTAGAAGCCACATGTGACATCTGATAAGACCAGACGTTTGGGTGATGTTATTGACTTAGAAGCCACATGTGACATGTGGTAAGTCCAGAGGTTTGGGAGATGTCATTGACTTAGAAGCCAGATGTGACATCTGGTAAGACCAGATATTTGGGTGATGTTATTGACTTAGAAGCCACATGTGGCATCTGGTAAGACCAGACGTTTGGGTGATGTCATTGACTTAGAAGCCACATGTGACATCTGGTAAGACCAGACGTTTGGGTGATGTTATTAACTTAGAAGCCACATGTGACATCTGGTAAGACCAGTCTTTTGGGTGATGTTATTGACTTAGAAGCCACATGTGACATCTGGTAAGACCAGTCGTTGGTGTGATGTTATTGACTTAGAAGCCACATGTGACATCTGGTAAGACCAGATGTTTGGGTGATGTTATTGACTTAGAAGCCACATGTGACATCTGGTAAGACCAGTCATTTGGGTGTTGTTAATGACTTAGAAGCCACATGTGAAATCTGGTTAGACCAGATGTTTGGGTGATGTTATTGACTTAGAAGCCACATGTGGCATCTGGTAAGACCAGTCATTTGGGTGATATTATTGACTTAGAAGCCACATGTGACATCTGGTATGACCAGTCATTTGGGTGATGTTATTGACTTAGAAGCCACATGTGATATCTGGTAAGACCAGTCTTTTGGGTGATGTTATTGACTTATAAGCCATATGTGACATCTGGTAAGACCAGACATTTGGATGATTTTATTGACGTGGAAGCCACATGTAACATCTGGTAAGACCAGACATTTGGGTGATGTTATTGACTTAGAAGCCACATGTGACATCTGGTAAACCCAGACGTTTGGGTAATGTTATTGACTTAGAAGCCACATGTGATATCTGGTAAGACCAGTTGTTTGGGTGATGTTATTGACTTACAAGCCACATGTGACATCTGGTAAGACCAGTCGTTTGGGTGATGTTATTGACTTAGATGCACATGTGACATCTGGTAAGACCAGTCGTTTGGGTGATGTTATTGACTTAGAAGCCACATGTGACATCTGGTAAGACCAGTCATTTGGGTGATGTTAATGACTTAGAAGCCACATGTGACATCTGGTAAGACCAGACGTTTGGGTGATGTTATTGACATAGAAACCACATTTGATATCTGGTAAGACCAGTCATTTGGATGATGTTATTGACTTAGAAGCCACATGTGACATCTGGTAAGACCAGACATTTGGGTGATGTTATTGACTTAGAAGCCGCATGTGGCATTTGGTAAGACCAGTCATTTGGGTGATGTTTTTGACTTAGAAGCCACATGTGACATCTGGTAAGACCAGTCGTTGGTGTGATGTTATTGACTTAGAAGCCACATGTGACATCTGTTAAGACCAGACATTTGGGTGATGTTATTGACTTAGAAGCCACATGTGACATCTGTTAAGACCAGACATTTGGGTGATGTTATTGACTTAGAAGCCACATGTGACATCTGGTAAGTCCAGACGTTTGGGTGATGTTATTTACATAGAAGCCACATGTGACATCTGGTAAGACCAGTCATTTAGGTGATGTTATTGATGTAGAAGCCACATGTGACATCTGGTAAGACCATTCGTTGGTGTGATGTTATTGACTTAGAAGCCACATGTGACATCTGGTAAGACCAGACGTTTGGGTGATGTTATCGACTTAGAAGCCGCATGTGGCATCTGCTAAGACCAGTCATTTGGGTGATGTTTTTGACTTAGAAGCCACATGTGACATCTGGTAAGACCAGTCATCTTGGTGATGTTATTGACTTAGAAGCCACATGTGACATCTGGTAAGACCAGTCATCTTGGTGATGTTATTGACTTAGAAGCCACATGTGACATCTGATAAGACCAGACGTTTGGGTGATGTTATTGACTTAGAAGCCACATGTGACATGTGGTAAGTCCAGAGGTTTGGGAGATGTCATTGACTTAGAAGCCAGATGTGACATCTGGTAAGACCAGATATTTGGGTGATGTTATTGACTTAGAAGCCACATGTGGCATCTGGTAAGACCAGACGTTTGGGTGATGTCATTGACTTAGAAGCCACATGTGACATCTGGTAAGACCAGACGTTTGGGTGATGTTATTAACTTAGAAGCCACATGTGACATCTGGTAAGACCAGTCTTTTGGGTGATGTTATTGACTTAGAAGCCACATGTGACATCTGGTAAGACCAGTCGTTGGTGTGATGTTATTGACTTAGAAGCCACATGTGACATCTGGTAAGACCAGATGTTTGGGTGATGTTATTGACTTAGAAGCCACATGTGACATCTGGTAAGACCAGTCATTTGGGTGTTGTTAATGACTTAGAAGCCACATGTGAAATCTGGTTAGACCAGATGTTTGGGTGATGTTATTGACTTAGAAGCCACATGTGGCATCTGGTAAGACCAGTCATTTGGGTGATATTATTGACTTAGAAGCCACATGTGACATCTGGTATGACCAGTCATTTGGGTGATGTTATTGACTTAGAAGCCACATGTGATATCTGGTAAGACCAGTCTTTTGGGTGATGTTATTGACTTATAAGCCATATGTGTCATCTGGTAAGACCAGACATTTGGATGATTTTATTGACGTGGAAGCCACATGTAACATCTGGTAAGACCAGACATTTGGGTGATGTTATTGACTTAGAAGCCACATGTGACATCTGGTAAACCCAGACGTTTGGGTAATGTTATTGACTTAGAAGCCACATGTGATATCTGGTAAGACCAGTTGTTTGGGTGATGTTATTGACTTACAAGCCACATGTGACATCCGGTAAGACCAGTCGTTTGGGTGATGTTATTGACTTAGATGCACATGTGACATCTGGTAAGACCAGTCGTTTGGGTGATGTTATTGACTTAGAAGCCACATGTGACATCTGGTAAGACCAGTCATTTTGGGTGATGTTAATGACTTAGAAGCCACATGTGACATCTGGTAAGACCAGACGTTTGGGTGATGTTATTGACATAGAAACCACATTTGATATCTGGTAAGACCAGTCATTTGGATGATGTTATTGACTTAGAAGCCACATGTGACATCTGGTAAGACCAGACATTTGGGTGATGTTATTGACTTAGAAGCCGCATGTGGCATTTGCTAAGACCAGTCATTTGGGTGATGTTTTTGACTTAGAAGCCACATGTGACATCTGGTAAGACCAGTCGTTGGTGTGATGTTATTGACTTAGAAGCCACATGTGACATCTGGTAAGACCAGACGTTTGGTTGATGTTATTGACTTAGAAGCCACATGTGACATCTGGTAAGGCCAGTCATTTGGGTGATGTTATTGACTTAGAAGCCACATGTGACATCTGGTTAGACCAGATGTTTGGGTGATGTTATTGACTTAGAAGCCACATGTGATATCTGGTAAGACCAGTCATTTGGGTGATATTATTGACTTAGAAGCCACATGTGACATCTGGTATGACCAGTCGTTTGGGTGATGTTATTGACTTAGAAGCCACATGTGACATCTGGTAAGACCAGTCTTTTGGGTGATGTTATTGACTTAGAAGCCACATGTGACATCTGGTAAGACCAGTCATTTGGGTCATGTTATTGACTTAGAAGCCACATGTGACATCTGGTAAGACCAGACGTTTGGATAATTTTATTGACTTGGAAGCCACATGTGACATCTGGTAAGACCAGACATTTGGGTGATGTCACTGTCTTAGAAGCCACATGTGACATCTGGTAAACCCAGATGTTTGGGTAATGTTATTGACTTAGAAGCCACATGTGATATCTGGTAAGTCCAGTCGTGAGGGTGATGTTATTGACTTAGAAGCCACATGTGACATCTGGTAAGACCAGTCGTTTGGGTAATGTTATTGACTTAGAAGCCACATGTGACATCTGGTATGACCAGTCATTTGGGTGATGTTATTGACTTAGAAGCCACATGTGATATCTGGTAAGACCAGTCTTTTGGGTGATGTTATTGACTTATAAGCCATATGTGACATCTGGTAAGACCAGACATTTGGATGATTTTATTGACGTGGAAGCCACATGTAACATCTGGTAAGACCAGACATTTGGGTGATGTTATTGACTTAGAAGCCACATGTGACATCTGGTAAACCCAGACGTTTGGGTAATGTTATTGACTTAGAAGCCACATGTGATATCTGGTAAGACCAGTTGTTTGGGTGATGTTATTGACTTAGAAGCCACATGTGATATCTGGTAAGACCAGTTGTTTGGGTGATGTTATTGACTTAGAAGCCACATGTGACATCTGGTAAGACCAGACATTTGGGTGATGTTATTGACTTAGAAGCCGCATGTGGCATTTGCTAAGACCAGTCATTTGGGTGATGTTTTTGACTTAGAAGCCACATGTGACATCTGGTAAGACCAGTCGTTGGTGTGATGTTATTGACTTAGAAGCCACATGTGACATCTGGTAAGACCAGATGTTTGGTTTATGTTATTGACTTAGAAGCCACATGTGACATCTGGTAAGGCCAGTCATTTGGGTGATGTTATTGACTTAGAAGCCACATGTGACATCTGGTTAGACCAGATGTTTGGGTGATGTTATTGACTTAGAAACCACATGTGATATCTGGTAAGACCAGTCGTTTGGGTGATATTATTGACTTAGAAGCCACATGTGACATCTGGTATGACCAGTCGTTTGGGTGATGTTATTGACTTAGAAGCCACATGTGACATCTGGTAAGACCAGTCTTTTGGGTGATGTTATTGACTTAGAAGCCACATGTGACATCTGGTAAGACCAGTCATTTGGGTCATGTTATTGACTTAGAAGCCACATGTGACATCTGGTAAGACCAGACGTTTGGATAATTTTATTGACTTGGAAGCCACATGTGACATCTGGTAAGACCAGACATTTGGGTGATGTCATTGTCTTAGAAGCCACATGTGACATCTGGTAAACCCAGATGTTTGGGTAATGTTATTGACTTAGAAGCCACATGTGATATCTGGTAAGTCCAGTCGTGAGGGTGATGTTATTGACTTAGAAGCCACATGTGACATCTGGTAAGACCAGTCGTTTGGGTAATGTTATTGACTTAGAAGCACGTGTGACATCTGGTAAACCCAGATGTTTGGGTAATGTTATTGACTTAAAAGCCACATGTGATATCTGGTAAGTCCAGTCGTGTGGGTGATGTTATTGACTTAGAAGCCACATGTGACATCTGGTAAGACCAGTCGTTTGGGTGATGTTATTGACTTAGGAGCACGTGTGACATCTGGTAAGACCAGTTGTTTTGGTGATGTTATTGACTTAGAAGCCACATGTGACATCTGTTAAGACCAGTCATTTGGGTGATGTTACTGACTTTGAAGCCACATGTGACATCTGGTAAGACCAGACGTTTGGGTGATGTTATTGACTTAGAAACCACATTTGACATCTGGTAAGACCAGTCATTTGGGTGATGTTATTGACTTAGAAGCCACATGTGACACCTGGTAAGACCAGACATTTGATTATCTGGTAAGACCAGTCATTTGGGTGATTTTTTTTTACTTAGAAGCCACATGTGACATCTGGTAAGACCAGTCATCTGGGTGATTTTATTGACTTAGAAGCCACATGTGACATCTGGTAAGACCAGACGTTTGGGTGATGTTATTGACTAAGATGCCACATGTGACATCTGGTAAGACCAGATGTTTGGGTGATGTTACTGACTTAGACACCACATGTAACATCTAGTAAGACCAGACATTTGGGTGATTTTATTGACTTAGAAGCCAAATGTGACATCTGGTAAGACCAGACGTTTGGATGATGTTATTGACTTAGAAGCCACATGTGACATCTGGTAAGACCAGTCGTTTGGGTGATGTTATTGACTTAGAAGCTGCATGTGACATCTGGTTAGATCAGTCGTTTGGGTGATGTTGTTGACTTAGAAGCCACATGTGACAGCTGGTAAGACCAGTCGTTTGGGTGATGTTATTGACTTAGAAGCCACGTGTGACATCTGGTAAGACCAGATGCACTGTCTTGGCCTTGCTGCTTTAAGACTTTCAGCCTGCCAGCGGAGTGACATCTTTTTGTAGTTGTGTTTTCAGTAGCGAATTCGTATGTGCATGTTGTTTGCATGATCATGTGATGCTGAGTGTCCTGGATATAAATTTTTCATCTAGAAGGCCTTTGTGGTTTATTCAGTGACTTTTGAGAAAATGACAGAAACACAGCAGTTCCCTTGTTGCTCTTTTCCATATTTAACCACCATAATAAGATGTCAGTGACTTTTACTGACATCATTCTGAGTGTTGATCACCTGTCTAATAACAACCGATTATGCTACCACACAGCTAATCCTTCACAGAATCTCTTCTATATGCAGTGGTGTTAAGGATGTCATTGTCCGCCTTTAATTCTCACTCATCTGATACATTATGAAATGCAGTATCCCTTTGGAATGTACTTCTCTACGTGCCTTGTACAATTGAAAACTTCAAAGATTCTTAACTAAAATTATAACTGGTTTGATCTACCTTCATGCAGACAAACCTAAAGGTGGGTACTGGCAAGTCAGAAATGGCCTTCTGGCTCAGTTGCTGTTTAAATCGTATGAGCTTGTGAAGTCACTTAACTCACTTCAATACTCTAACATCTCTATAGTTCTTGTCAGTGTCCTACTGCCTCCTGAGAGGAGATCTTAGCAAAACCTAATTCACCTTCATAGATCAATATGCTCAGCTAATACTTGATGCAAAGACACACCTCTAGTGTAAGATTAGCAATACCCAACCCCATGAGAGTTTCTTTGCCAAGTGTACCCCACGTTCTTGGGTATGGACTCCCACAGCACATCAAGCAGACTACTTCTGTCAAAATCTTTAAGACAAATCACATCAGTTGAATGAATAACCATAAATTTGTAGCTGGAATTAATGTTAATGATTTCCTATACAAAGGGAGCTAGTCTGTCTTTATCATGACAGAGGAAATGTGGTTAAGCTTCTCAGTGGTCCTCAAGTCCTAACCTTAGTATAATCCTATGAACCTTTAAAGCCTTTTTTTTTTTGCTGCAGTCCTAGTGTTATTCTGCATCTCTTTTCTGCCTGCTTTTATGAAGCTTTGTCCCTCGACTTCCATAATCAGATGTTTTGAAGTGCCAGGCCTCATATTTAACTTTCACTGCTTTCTGCTGAGCTTGGCTGTACAGTACAGAGCTTTGTGATCATCTGTTCCCAAGAGCTCTTCCAGCCGTCCTAATATAACAACTTTATGTCTAAGGCTGTTTAGTTACTTTCTCATATAATCATTCAAGCACTTGCTCATTAACTCATCCACCCCCTCACTCTTGTCTCTATGTACTAATTTCCTTACTGTGTTGATTTCTCAGTTACTCACTCACTCACACATCATTTCATTCACTCATCACTCACTCACTCACTCATGCACTTACAAAATCACACACTCACTGATTCACTCACTCACTCACTCTTGCATTTCCTCACAAAATCACACACTCACTCAAAAGGTGTAGATTCTGTAATAAGGTATGTGCAAGCTTTAAAAACTTCCACTGCATACTGGCTTGTGAGTATTATAAGAATCTGTGTTGGGTCCTCCATTATTTTCAGTATATATCACTGCCCCCTCAATGGTATATTATTAATGTGAATTCCATCCTTTATGCAGTTGTTAGTCATCACTAGTTCTGCTAAATGACAAAATGTTATCAACACTGCACCATAAAATGACTTTAAACTATTTTGGACTGGGTTTTGGATGACTTTTGGACAATCTGTGTTTTCCATCATACCACATAGACATGCAGAGCTAAAAGGTGCTTGCCCAACTCAAGGTAGCATACAGGAATTGTTAACCTCCTTACAAATGAAACAATGCGTGCTATAGATACCGGTGTTCTTTTACCCTGACGAGAATACTCCATCAAGCTAGTCACTCTTAGTTCTGCACAACACCTGCATACACTGCAAAAGACAGAGAATAAAACACTTAGGTTTGTACACCCCACAGAGTGAACACCACTGTCTTAAAATCAACAAACCCAAATTGCTACCTACACATAGTAGAGCTGTTTTCCTGTTAAGCATATGCCCCTAGTGAATTCTTACATTTTAGGTTCTTGCTACTCCTTGAAAACTAATGCAGATAATCTACTGGTGTTCCCATCATATCATATTTTCTTAGATTATGCTTTCTCTGTAACTAGTGCCCCCCCCCCCCCCGGGCCTCTGCTGAAAATTACCCACCCAGGTGATCTGTCCCAGTAAACAAACATAAAATAAAATTAAATAAATAAATATGTAAATATAGAATCTAGCCACAAACAAAAAAGCTTTCTCCTAACTATCTTTGACATGCTTAAATGAAATCCCACAAAAATCAGAAATATATCTTCTCTGATGGAATTTCAAAAAGCCCTGAAAACACACTGTCTAATGAAAATTGGCACGATCTTTGTATCGATACAACGGATAAATGTTTCACAACTAAGTCAGATGAACATTAAGGACTCAACCTAGCATACCACACAGTGCTTGTCTGCACCTAACTAGTCATCACACACAATGCTTGTCTGTACCTAGCTAGCTAGTCATCACACACAATGCATGTCTCTACCTAGGTAACTAATATCACACACAGTGCTTGTCTACACCAAGCTAACTAGTCATAACACAATGCTTTTCTCTAACTAGCTAACTACTTATCACACACAATGCTTGTCTCTATTTGGCTAGCTAGTCATCACACACAATGCTTGTCTCTATTTGGCTAGCTAGTCATCACACACAATGCTTGTTTCTGTCTAGCTAACTAGGCATAACACACAATGCTTGTCTCTACCTAGGTAACTAATCATCACACACAGTGCCTGTCTATACCATGCTAACTAGTCATAACACAATGCGTTTCTCTAACTAGCTAACTACTTACCACACACAATGCTTGTCTCTAACTAGCTAACTAGTCATCACACACAATGCTTGCCTCTAACTAGCTAACTAGTCTTCACACACAATGCTTGTCTCTATCTAGATAACTAGTCATCACAAACAATGCTTGTCTCTACCTTGCTAACTAGTCATCACTCACAATGCTTGTCTCTACCTAGCTAACCAGTTATCACACACCCAATGCATGTCTGTACCTAGGTAACTAGTTATCACACACGATGCTTGTCTGTACCTAGCTAACTAGTCTTAACACACAGCACTTGTCTCTGCCTCTTTATCTAGTCATCGCACACAGTGTTTGTGTCTACCTAGCTAACTAGTCATCACACACAATACTTATCTCTACCTAGCTAACTAGTCATCACACACAATGCTTGTTGATGATGTGTTTTTTACGATTCATTGGCTCAATGATAGGTTATATGGTCTTTCTTTTGTTTTCTGCTATCCCCACATCCCTTGTCCTTCAAATTAATACTCTTCCAATATCAATATACTTTTTCTATTATTTCCTTTCAGTCTGAAAACCCTTAGCTCTCCCATATTCATTCAGTTTTAATAGTTTTCTATCTCTCAATTCTCCTACCCACAATATGTCCTTCATCCCTAGTGTCTTATCTTATATCATATTTTATATATATATATATATATATATATATATATATATATATATATATATATATATGTATATGGATTCACCTTAGAAGCTCGAAATACTGAAACCTCGAATACCGGAGGTTTTGAATTTCGTGCTTCTGAGGTTTCGCTGTGTTTATGGATTCAGGTAAGTGTGTGTGTGTTAAGAGTTTTGGGTAAGGACTGAGATGTGTGTCAGTGTTTTTTGTTGCTGTGACGTGTGTGCGAGGAGAATGTAGCTTGTGTGGTGGTGTTTTGTATGTAGTGCGACCTTGGGGTGAGAATATTTAAGTAGGGGTGTGTGGGGGGTGCACAGGGGTTTGCCCCCCTCCTTTTATGTAGTAGAGAGCTTGTGTTTGTGTGTGGGGAGGGAGATGTGTGTGCATGTGGAGTAGAAGCGTGAAATTCAAAATCTCCGGTGTGTGAGATAATGAATTTTGCAGTTCTGAGTTTCCTGTTATTTCTCCTTGCTTGATTGCTTACTCAGTAAGATGTTTTTACGCAGCCATAAATAATTTACTTTTGTTTGCACAAGAGTAATTGCAGAAAGTATGTACTGTATAGTATGTCCTTAGAGTTAGTAGTATCTTTGTTTTATATAATGCCTTATAAAGGTTACTGTCTTGTTTGTTATAACATGATAACTGTTGTTATTTACTACTACAATGGCCTGGGCTACGGCTGAAAAGGGTCAAGAACTATTGTGCCTATTGTAGATCAAGTATGAAATAAACAAATAAACAAATAATAAACAGCATTCTGCCAAGGGACTGAAACAGTCCACCAGGCCTTTTTCATGTAGAAGGTTAGGGAGAGAGAGAAGAGGAATAGGGAAGGGTGGTGGGAAACCATCGACTTACTTTCCAGATAATCAGCTGAGAAGGTAGGCCCATCACTAATTTTGCTCTTCTATCATGGGGCAGGGATCAATGGATTGCTGATTGGATATCTATGCTGGGAGAAAACACCAATGAACATCAGGCCAAGTGTAAAAATTAGGAGAGGATTCTAGTCACTACTAACTTTTTTGGGGTGGTGCAATTACTTCCAGTCTGATAGTGGGGTCAGGCATGTCCTATTATCCTTCGGATGCACATTGATTATTTATTGATGGTTTGACCACAGGCAGACCAGACATGCAATTAAAAGAAGGAGTGATGTAATGCATTATATATAGACAAAGTGACATGTTAATTGTAAAAGGTTTGATTTTTTAATGTTGTAACAGATCAGTTGAGTAAATGTATGGATGATTTGATAATTTGATTGTACTGGCAAAGGGTACTGGGATCCAGTTTTCCTCTTGATTTAAAAAGGTTTTTAAGTGCGAAGTACTAGGATTATTTAACACAAGTGATAGGTTTACAATTGCACTTAATTAGACAAACGTGATTCATGCTTGTGGCATGTGGCTCATACATTTTAATGTTTAAATTATGTCTTTATTTAGCAGAAACATTGTCTGACAAAGTCTGTAATTTAAATCAACGAAGGAGAGAAGTGCTTACAATTTATACCTACGTTTCATATTATTATTTCAGAGAAAGAAACAACTAGCAAACAACATAAAATTGCTGCCACAGAAAGCAAAACATGCTGATGGCGAAAATGAAATCATAGCAATGCTTCAACACTGATGAACTCAAAGCCACACTTGTGGCAACATTCCTACACAACTAACAGGTATCAAGTAACCACTGGATAGATGGATAGATGCTTCAGAATCAAGAACTGAAATTTGTGAAGACAAAATAAAAATACTGTAAAATAATTGTTGTAAAGACATTACCAACATAAACAACAGATGCTTGATCTTGAGACAAGAAGTTAGAGGAAAAATATCTTGTTTAGTGAAATTCCTGATTCCATCAACCATCCAACATTACCTGCTGTGATACAAGAAGTGCTGCGACTACCCTTAGTAGGGAAAATTGCATTTCAAAATATTGTAATCACAAGAGCACATCATCTTTTCTAGTTAGATCTGACCGCAAACTAATCACCTTGGAAATCCACATAACTCCCACCCCCCACACCCACCCCTACAAAGGTAACCACCATGAAAAACTTCTCCAAAGCTAACTTTAGGCTCCTAAAAACAGAGGTGGCTAACTCCACGGCACCCATGTAAATGTAGAATAGTTGCATGACTGCTGAATCATACACCAATGCACAGTAAGAACACATACACAAATGCATGGATCTCACCATACCCAATAGAACCAAGAGACTCTCATCCAAAACAAGGAAGCCAATCTGGTGATCCCCTGCCATAAACAAACTCTACAACAGAAGGAGGAAACTCATGCAGAATAAGGTGAATTCCCAAGACTGGAAAAACTCCCTTATCAGCCTTAACAAAAAGTTGAGATCCCTCATCAAGTCCTCTAAAGCTAGCTATGAACACAGAATTGCAGCAGAGAGTAAAGACAACCACAAGGCCTTCTATAGTTCTGTAAGGAATCTCCATGGCAATACCCAGATTTGTTCTGAGCTGCTGCACAATGGTAACTCCTATACCGAACCAACAGATATTGCCAATATACTGGCAGACAGATTCAGTGCCAACTTTACCCCCCCTCACACAAAGGACCGATCACAATACCAGTAGATTGCCAGGTACACAGTATTACTGCTGCACAGGTTGACCTGACAATATCCTTAGCTGTGTTCTACATGAACTACAGAGTGAACTGGCACCTCACCTGTGTGCCCTGTTCAATCACAGCCTCACCTCAGGCTTTGTCCCTACCGAATGGTGCACTGCTACAGTCATCCCTCTCCACAATGGAGGAGTGACTACAGACCCTGGGAACTATCGCCCCATTAGCCTGATGAGTCTGATGGTCTGTGAAATGCATCATCATGGACCTAATAAACAAGGATAAAGGGAACTTCCAAACTCTGGATCCCACACAGTTTGGTTTTGTTAAGGGTAGATCATGCCTTCTCAACTTGGTCAATGTCTTTGAGTCAGTCACCAGAGCAGTGGATCAAGGCAAGGTGGTTCATACAGCCTACCTTGATCTGGCCAAAGCCTTTGATACCATTCCCCACTCAGGAATCATAGAAAAACTCACTAAGCTAGGCATCTACCCCTATATCACTAGGGGGGTTGCAAACTGGCTCACAGATAGAACCCACAGTGTGAAAGTAGCTAACTCCAAGTCAGACTGCTGACCAGTCACGAGTGGAGTCCCACAGGGTTCAGTCCTGGGTCCTCTCCTGTTTGGTATCTACTTCTCTGAAGTCCAGGCCAACATGAAGGGACTCTGGCTGACAAAGTTTGCAGATGATTGCAAGTTGGGCGCTATTATTAACTCCCCAAGTGATGTTGACATCCTACATAATGACCTCACTGAGACCAACGACTGGTGTCAGAACCATGGCCTTAAGCTCAATGCCAAAAAAATGTATCGTCATCCCCTTTGGGAAAAACCCATTTCCCATGAATTACCACATCGATGGAAGTCCACTGAACACAGAAGGTGTTATAGGAGATGTGGGAATTCAGGTAGACAGCAACCTCTCTTTTGATCACCACATTCCCATTGTGGTCAGAAAGTCATTCTATGTGGCACATCTCATTACTAACAGTTTTGCATCCAGGAAGAAAGAGGTCATTGTCTCCCTCTACTCTTCCCTTATTAGGCTAATCATCAAGTACAATGCTCCACTTGGCATGCACCTTACTAGACACCTGCAACAATGGTAGAGGCTGCAAAAGTACCTCATAAAGAGGATCCTAGGCCTTAAACACTTGTCCTACATGGACAGACTCAAAAAACTCCAACTATACTCTGTCTCATATCGCCTACTTAGAGATGATGTCTGCTTGACTTACAAAGCCATGTCTGACCCAGCTCAGTTAGAAATGCTGCATCTAAAGAAATCCCAATCCCTCCGCACCACACACTCCAGAGACCTCAACCTCATTACCACAATCAACAGAACATGCTGGAGGGACAGGTTCATAACCCAGAGACTGCCCATGCTATGGAATAGACTTCCCATACAGGTCAAGCAGAGCACCTCGCTGATCCTCTTCAAGAGAAATCTCGAAGAGTGGATGAGAAATAGAAAATTCACCCCGGGGATCACTCCAGTGCTCAACAGAGGTACTGGGAACTAATGTCTGGTGGCACAATGCCAGGGTAATCCTATGGGTTAGGGTTGTAAAGGCCCCAGGGCCATTAACCTAGTACACACCTATGAACCTATGAACCAAACTGAAACTAGATATTAACTTTGATTTCTCTGATAGAAAAATCATACAGCTTAACAAGTAGACATTAAGTCCTAACCTCTTACAGTGTGAAGAAGTAAAGAAAGATGCTTCGTGCATATTGACAGAGTTTTACAATAATTACCATCAACAAGATATTAACTGTATATATGATGGGCATTACTCAAAGCTCAACGAAGAGGTTACCTCGCCTACAAAGCAACATATTTTGAAAGAGAAAACATTTGAAGGTAGTATTATTAAAAGATGAGAAGATATGTATTCCTTGCAATTACATAACCCAATATAGAATTTTCTCTGTATGGCAGTAAAATTCTAGTGTCTTATTCGGAATGGTTACAGATCTACTAAAAATTTCATTCAAAAATAGTAAAAATCCATAAAACTCCAAACAGTATCACTGAGATAATTGTCAGCACTAAGAAATATACTAAAAGATATATAAATTTAAGAAATATACTAAGGAATATATTAAGGAATTGCAAACCCATTCTATAGCTCTTTTTCTCAACTTCATAACAATAAAGTCTCCCAGAAATCATTTAAAAAAAACACTGACTTACCAGGGTCATCTAGTTTTCCCTACTTTGACCCAAGAACAACAAAAATGTATAGCCTCTCCAATTATACCTTAAGGAGATTTATAGCACTTTTAAAGTATTATGGCTGGGAAAGGCCTCTAGATGGGTTCCCCACCAAATTTTAAAAATAATTCTTGGATATTCTAGCAACAATTTATACATTGTTTTTGATAATATCATTGTTAATAGAATCTAATAGAATAAAAGATTTATATGCAAATTGTACTAAAATAATTCTAATCCTAAAACCTAACAAGGATCCTTATAATGTTACAAATCACTAACCCATTGGTTTCATAAACATAGCTCTTACAATTCTTCCTTCTATTGCCTCAAAGTAACATCACATGTAATTATCTCACTTTTACTATCTGGCTTTATTAAAAAAATAAATAAATAAATAAACAGCTGAATCATCTGCTTTAGATACTCTTCAAAATGTTAACATAAATAATACCCCCCTTAGTATATGCAATCAAGTGATGCTTCAAAAGCATCTGAAAAAGTAAATATCCTAATTATTTTCCTAATCATGGAAATTTTCTTAATAAGCAATTTATTAAAATTATATAACAATTGTATAATAATTCATCATCTCAATTAGTTATAAATAATATCCTCTCCAACCTTAACTGCATTAATAATAGTATAACAGTGTGACAGGGACTCCCACTGTTACCTTAATATCTAAATATGTATACACACACACAACACACACACACACACACACACACACATATATATATATATATATATATATATATATATATATATATATGGGTCTAGGACATATACTCAGCTTCACTAAATACCAAACGGCTAAAACACGCTCACTAATGCACAAAGTCATAGAATCATGAAAAGTCAATTGATTGAATTTAATTTAACCGAACAGTGCTTGATATCAATTGAGACCTTTAGTCTCCCTTTAAATGGAACACACAGGTTTATTAGTAGTACTAATGTACTGCTACAATGGCGGAAATCTGCAGACTTGCACCTGGAGTGTTAGGACAGATTTACAACACTGTAAAGTCACAGAAAGGTGGAGAAATATTACTTATAAATGGTTATATATATCAACTGGAAAAGAAGACAAAAACCTGCAAGTACTGGAGCTGTAAATATAAGGTAACTGACAAATGCAAGGGTAGAGCAGTAACAATTGCAGTTACCTCTGATGAGGAATTAGTTAAGAGTGTAGACCATTATCATTCTGGTGAACCCGATGAAGTTGAGATGTATCGGGTTAGAAGTGAGCTGAAGCTAAGAGCTTCTCTGTCTAGAGATTCTCCATGTGTTGTGGTTGACGACACTGTAGCTTCTAGTTCTTTGGAGTGTGCATCTTATTTACCCAGCCGAAGATCTATGGTGCAAATAGTTAAGCGTGTTTGCTCAAAGAGTAGGAGAGGCTTACATTGTGGAAACGTCAGCTTAACTGATATCAAAGTGGATGATTTCCATTTGAAAGATGTCGTATTTGTAAAGAAAGAGTTATCGGATGCTGTTAAGCAAACTACTATTGTGCTGTTTAGTACAAAACCCAACTTGAAAGATCTCAGTTTTACAAACATGTTGTTAATGGATGGTACTTATTTTCAAAGGGGCCCAGAGTGTAGACAATTGTATACCATACATTCTGTTGTCACATATGGTGGGCACAGTGCAAGTGTACCACTCCTTTACTGTCTTATGAAAAAAAGTCCTATCGAGCGTACAGTCTTATGTGGAAAGGCATATTTGAGTTATTGTCTGAGTTTAACCTGTTACTAAGTGCATCATTTATATTGTGTGATTTTGAGCCTGCAGCTATACAAAGTGTGCATCGGAATGTAAATGGTGTTTTGTGTAAGGGGTGTTTTTTTCCACTTTGGTAGAAATGTTTGGAGAAAAGTGTAAAATTTAGGGCTCTCATCACATTATAACTCAGATATTCACTTTCAGCATAATGTTAAACATCTAGTTGCATTGGCATTTCTTCCAGAGGAGAAAGTTTTTGAAACTTTTAACTTATTAAAGGAAGAGTTCCCTGTAGAAGGAAAGCCGTTACTTAAATACTTTATGGAATGGTACTTATTGGGTAAATAGTTTTGAGAACTAGGATGTCAACAGAAATGAGATTTCCACCTCTTTTTCCAGTGAGTTTCTGGAATATATCTGTGTTGAATGAGTTGAATTTGCCCAGAACGCAGAATGCAGTTGAAGCATGGCACAGGAGGCTATGCTGTATAGCAGGGAAGCACTTCTTTGATGTTCTCAGCTTTCTACAGAGTATATGTCATGAGCAAGACAGAGTTCATAGGTTCATAGGTTCATACTAGGCTATCTGCCCTAGGGCATTTACAAGCCTAGCCAGAGTGTGTTTGGCTTTCGCCACCCATTTTAAAATGAATTTTGCTATGCCCTTTTTCGAGGTTAGTATACTGTGCATCTGTCTAACAGTGACACAGAAGTGATACCCGGAGTAAATCTACGATCTCCCATCCACTCATCAAGATTCCTCTTGAAGAGAGTCAATGAGAGACTCTGCCTAACCTGGACTGGGATTTTATTCCAGAGTGAAGGGAGCCTCTGGGTTATGAATCTGTCCCTCCAGCATGTCCTATTTATTTCAGTGCTGAGGTTCAAGTCTCTCGAGCTCGTAGCTCAATGGGATTTGGATTTTCTGAGGTACAACATGTCCATTAATTCCGGGTTGGACATGGCTTTATACGTCAGGCACAGATTGCCTCTGAGCAGGCGGTATGCCACTGAGTAGAGCTGGAGTTTCTTTAACCGGGCAGCATATGGCATCTGTTTGAGCCCTTTGATCCTCTTGGTGAGGTACTTTTGGGGTCTTTCCAGTTGCTGCAGGTGTCTGGTAAGGTACATCCCAAAAGGGGCTGAGTTGATGAGGTTCGCTGTAGGATGTTGTCTGGTTGTCCTCCTACCCTGAAGAAGAGGAAGCAAATACGAAGACAGGAACGTTTTGAAATCATAATGGAAAACAAAGAAGAATACACAAGCTTGCAATTCATTAAAGCTATAGCTCAATTATTGAAGATTTAAATGAAGTTAATTTCATTAATACGGGGAATCTGTGACAAGAACAGATGCTAATTTGAGCTGGGATTAAGTAATGTTTACGTTATTTGTTGCCACTGGGTGTTTCTGCACTTTCTGCCATCATTGTATTTTTGGTGTTTTTCTAGATTCGGTTATTTGCATTTTCATGATTTCATGACTTCGTGCATAAGTGAGCGTGATTTAGCCGTTCGGTATTTAGTGAAGTCGAGTATATGTCCTAGACCCACACATATATATTTATATATATATATATATATATATATATATATATATATATATATATATGTATATATATATATATACACACACACACACACACACACACACACACACACACACACACACACACACAAAAACACACACGCACACACACACAAACACACACACATCTATATAGAGGGAGATAGATAGACAGACAGACAGACAGACAGATAGACAGATAAGTTTATTTATTTATTTATTGACATTTGCTGAATGGGAAAGTCCACTGGGTCAGAAACCCATTTTCAGTGGAAGCCTGGAGAGAAAAGCTCCAATACAAAATAAAACTGTATTTACATACAAATTTTACAATTAATTTTATATTGAACTTACGCATCAAAATTTTACAATGATAAAACAGCATACAATGCAGTTTCATCATGAATAGGTGCACAAAGTTAAGGCAATATGCAGTTATAGTCTCTTCAATGTATAGTGATATATAGCATATGAGCTATTACATACTGGTTAGTTTATTTGCAATATTTACAGTAAAGAGTGGCATTATTTTTTATGGAGCAATGTATAAACTTTTATTTTGCATTGGAGCTTTTGGAATGGGAATTAGCATGATTTGTGAAATTACATATAGATATATAGATATAGATATAGATACAGATATAGATATATAGATACAGGGGTCTATATTATAACATAGAAATCCCAAGTCAGTGAACTGTAATTTCTGTGAATGGCCAGTACAGTGAATTTTTTCATAGGGGAAAAAAAATCACTTGGCCAACCAGAAATGAGACAGTATTCAGAACCTGTCAAACTGGGGGGCTTTGCCCTCCACACCACCCAATGTGGAGGGCTGTGACCCCCACACCCCCCTAACTAAATATACTAACTCTGATATCGTACTACAGTGGGGAAAAGGGCAAATTTATGATGATGACCAAGTGATTTTTTTCCCTAGTAAAAAAATTTGCTATAGTGGCCATTCACAGAAATGACAGTTCACTGTTTATTGGTCGGCGAACAGGTGTTCGCTGACTTCAGTTCTTGATAATGTAATATAGACCCTAGATACAGATATAGATCTATAGATACATAGATTCATAGATACAGATATATATACAGATACAGATACAGATATAGATATAGATATAGATATAGATATAGATATAGATATAGATATAGATGGGTCTACTTTATTCGCTCGAAACATGTAAAACCCGAATCTGAATAGCGTGACACATAAAGAGTGAACCGCGAATATGTCAAACATACTAAAGCGTGAAATTTAAAACCACGAATCGTCATAGTCGGCCAGCCCACCACCCGCAGCACACTACCTACCCAAACACAATAAAAAAAAACACATACATACACTAACCAAAACCCTACTTCTAACTCCTAAATTAAAGCACCAAAACCCTACTGGTAACCCTACACTAACCCCACATACACAACTATCTATGCACTATCCTTAACCCCTCCCTAACCCTAAGGTCTGTAACTACCGCACACTTCCCCTACGGAGCTATACCCAAACAAACTAAATATTCCACACACATACACTTAACAAAACCCTACACTAAACCTTACATACATTACCTACACAAAACCTTACATACACTACCTACCTATGCACTTACCTTAACCCCTCCCTAACCCTAAGGTCCGTAACTATCGCACACTTACCTTACGGAGCTATACCGCAGATGGGCCAACTATGCGAATTCCATATTTCCAGTTTTGCGGTTTCATTCATTCAACGTATTCGCAGTTCACTCCTTACATGTCGCGCTATTCAGCTTTGGATTTTATTGTGTTTTGAGTGTGTAAAGTAGACCTGATATAGATATATAGATACAGATACAGATATAGATATCAATTATCCCTAGGTTTCATTAAAGCCAGTACTATGTGTACACTAAGTGTACACCATTCTGAGTGAACAGACAACACAAGTATATCTCATACCTTCTTCCTCCGAATTGTACTTTTAGTACTGATTATCTTACAGCTTTAAATATCGAGGGCGATTCATAAAGATTAACACAAAGTGTAGACTACATGCACACTTGGAGTAATCTTTCTGAGTGACTCTAAAGCATAATAAACGTGGTGAGGATCTTCTTGAATACAGATCATGTACATATAGGGCCAGATTTCATATAGTTCACAGAAGCTATTTGTGGACAGTGCTGCACACCAAAGGTAGACTTCAGCACACCTGCTGTGGACACGATTTCAGAAGACATGCAGAAGGCAGCCCAAGTATTTAGATATTCAGTGTATGATAATTAGAAATTCCACATGCACCAGTCTGATTCCAAAATACATTGTGCACACACAACACAACTTAATGAGACAAACAGTCAAGCCAACTCCATTTCTGAAATCCTCAGAGTGTGCTTTACAGACCCCAAGGAATTCAAGTGAATATTATGGATTTCAATGAAATATGTAGCAAAACATAAAAAAAAATGTAAAAATGCAATCTGTTGTTAATGAACTGCAAAAGACTGCAGTGATACAAGCCATAAATGAGGCTGTGCACCCTAGAAGTCAACCAGCTCGAGTCAGAGTGAAGGTGCAACTAAACCAGCTGTCAAACCAGCAAATAATCAACAGGTACCAGCTAGAGTCAGGGCAAGGCTGCAACTAAGCCAGCTGTCAGACCAGCAAATAATCAACAGGTACCAACTAGAGTCAAAGCAAGGCTGCAACTAAACCAGTTGTCAGACCAGCAAATAATCTACAGGTACCAACTAGACAGACAATTGGTGCAGGTTGTCTGCAACATGTGTGCCCCCACATGTCTGTGCAGACCCTGCAAGGAAACCCCATTCCCCTTGAAACCAAAGTTTGTTTCAGCCTGGGTATGTTTGCATCTGGGACATTCCAGAGACACGTGCGATGCTGTGGTTGTATCACAGACAGCTGCCAGTCATATTCTTGCAAAATTTCTGGAAGCAATGTGCAGCAAGGTGGATGGCAACATACACTTTATATCCACCCTCATGTAGCAGAGAACTGTAATCCACCAGTTTTACAGCATTGCAAACTTCCCCTATGTACTCATGCAATAGATTGTACACACATACCTATCAAGACACCAGTACATCATGAAGCAGACCAATACATGAACAGAAAGGGATGACCATACATCAACTGCCAGATTGTGTATGCAGCAGATGGCAGCATAACAAATTTCATGGCAACACACCCTGCTAGTATCCATGATGCTGACACATAGAGGAAAAGTGGTCTGAGGCAGCATTCCATCAAGGTGAAATACCTGAGGGACTACTACTAGATAAGGACAGGAGCACAGCTAGGATGTAAGATAAGGATACCCCTCACAACAGTGACCATCCTGACCACATGTGTTTCCATTCCCCACAACAGGTGACTGTGAATATCCACTTGAGCCACGCTGCAGAACATGCTAACTAGAACACGCAGTGGTCATCCAGCTGCACTTGTGAGTGAACTACACTAAGAACCCCCGATCCCAGATTACATACTGACATTGGTTTATACCGTCTGTGAAGTGTTGTACATATTAACTGAATGTGCATGTGTGCACACAGTTGGATACATAATGACACAAAAACTGTAACTTTGCCATGTGAGCAGTCACTGAGTTACTGCTGATATAATGTAATGATGCTCACAGGAGTGTCCTCTGCTCCATAATGAGCAGGGTGGTTGACATACCCCTGTGTTTTTTAATTCAACATTTGCATGTCAGTATATGTCTATGTGCTTGTAATTCTTAGTTTGTTACTATGTATGTTGACGTGACATGATTGCATATTAGTACATATGTATGTTTTATACATGTCCAGTTCTGTGGACATCAGCAATCAATCTGGCCCTTTGACATACATTTTTCATTTATTTAAATGTATTTTGTTTTGGCTTCTACAGCACCCTGTGTGCTGTACACGCATTTGCAGTGTGTCAGCATATCTTGTCGCTTACGCTGAGGTGGGACCAGGTTGTGCAACTCCCTTCCACCTTCATATTTCACTATTATTTTTTGCAGATATGTTTGCCTTGGTTGCAACTGTTGACCATTTCAATGTATTACTTTGACACAGTGAACATCTACTAATTGTATGGCAATTTTACAATGCAGGGCATATGCACACAATTTGGTGACTAATGCTTGCAATAAATATGTCCTTGTTCTCAAAATACTTGGGCATTACCCAGTGTAGTTTCTGCACATCCATGTATGCAACCTGCTATATTTATTATGCTGTACTGTCACATTTTTGAACATATTATTACATGTCATTGGTGTGTGCATGTGAATCGATCTTGCTTTCATGTACATTCCATTTATGCTTTTGACAGATGTATGTGCACATCTATATCTGTGTCTTGCCTTTGACATGGCATATGTGTGTAACATATACACATTCCATTATACATGTGCTTGGGTTGTGTACACCTACTTGTGTATGTAGCAGACTCTGTTGCTCTTCTGCAGTACTTCTGTTTGGCACTTTGCTTGGTTGTTTGCTTTGGGCATCCACGGTCATAGGTCTGGTTCTGTCCTTTGCTGGAGTTACTCAGCATTGCTAAACCTACATTTGCTTATCTGTGATGTTGCTTAGCTTACACCTGCACTGCTGGCAGACTAATTGGGTATGTGTTATTTATCCAATGTGTACTGTGGTCCTACTCTATTACCCTAGAACACATATCTACCATTGGTCATACACATCAAGGTGTGACTGCCACATAGTTTGAGACATGTAGTAATCCAGTAGTGCATAGGCAGATATTTTTTCTGCATTTTCCCTTGACTGGTGTGCATCCCAAACCTGTTTATCAACTTTCCATTGCCTGTGTTGTGCAGTGTGCTGTTTGTGTAACTTACCTTTCCTTACAGGTTTTCCAATCTTTGTCTGCCATCTGTTGTGATATTTCTTCTATGGGTAAGCCTGCTGTGATGGCCTTCTCCTCCTCTTTCCTTATCTTTACCTTTTCTTCTATTCTGAAAAAATGGAGCCTAATCCCACCTCTGACTTTCCCGCAGATTTCCCTATTTCCAAAATCCTTCTTGTGTGTCCCCCTTCATTTCCCATACCCCACATCTTCTTTCATATCTTCCACTTTCCTTGGGTGTGTGCATTAATTGTGTTCCCCACACAAATCCCGAGACCATTGTTAGCAAATGTTAGTTGTGGTGACGTGGCTGTGATTGCCCTTCATCTTTAATTTTTTTTAATTAGAAAATTTACGGATTCTGCCAGAATCCACAAGTGTTAGCTACCATATTTCATTAATATCTGTTACGGAGATATCTGTAGTTGTTTCTGAGCTTACTAAAAAGAGTGCTGTCAATATATATATATATATATATATATATATATATATATATATATATATATATATATAGGTCCCCTTCAAAACATCGAAGTACCAGAATATTGAATCCTGCTTCGTCAAGATAACTTCACCAGATCTTCAGTACATCAAACTCCTGGAACATTCTGTAGTTGTCCTTAACCTTACTGGACAGATGTGATACTCCATTGAGCGCTGAGCTTTTATGA